>NW_005843142.1:290955-303472 GCF_000455745.1 Alligator sinensis | reverse complement strand
GAAGAGCGTGCAGAATTGCTGCTTAATAATGACTTTCAGAAAGGAGTGGGAAGCTAAGGATGTTTCATTTTTAGGGGAAAAAGGACTATTTTTACTCTACTTTTCTTTAGAAACATTCAATGAGAATGCAAGTAGGAAACTTCCATGCATCATTTTAGAAGTTTCCTTTTAAAAAAAAAAAAAAAAAAAAAAGTCAAGGATTTTTGCAACTTTCTTACAAAACATTGGAGAAATATTTGAGGTGGAATACTACCTGCCTTTGCAGCCTTCCAGTAATACTCATAGCTCTCCAGCAAACAGCATTGCCAAAGTGCTGCTTAAAAATCATAAATTAAAAACCAAAGGGAAAAAAATTGGCTAGATTTTTGTGAAGCTTGCTTGACTACAAAAGCAAGGAGTAAAAGTAGAGCAGTTAACAAGGACCAGCTAGATGGTTTCAAGTTGGCAGAGTCAAATGGGATGCACACCCAGGGGTTCTGAAAAAATTGGCTGAAGTAATTTCAGAGCCATTGGCTATCTTCTTCAAGAGCTCATGGAGGTCAGGTAAGGTCCCAGATGACTGGAAAAGGGCAAATATAGGGTGCTGATAGACATAGAAAAACACAAAAACAGTGCTTTACCAGAAAAGGAATCACGTCAGTTTGACCCAGCTCACCCAGCATCTGTGTAGCTCAGGCGCTTCAGCAGGGCTTTTGCGTGCTTTTATATAATAGCGGATTTAATCAGGTGATCAGGAACAAACAGCACGGATTCACCAAGAGCAAGTCAGATCTGACAAACATGATTTCCTTCTATAATAAGATGACAGGTTTGGAAGATGTGGGAAGAGCAGTGGAGGCTTCTGATACCACATCCTACAATATTTTCATTTAAAATCTAAGGAAACACAGACTAGACAAAAGAATTGTATGATGGATATGAAACTGCTTGGAACAGTGTGCTCAAAAACTAGTCCTCAATGGCTTAATGTCTAGTTGGGATGAGATATAAAGTGGGGTCCTCCAAGGATATGTCCTAGGTCCAGTATTCATGTCTTCATCAACGATTTGGACAATGGAATTGAGTGCACACTTAGCAAATTTGTGAACAGCACTGAGTTAACGGAGTTGCAGATAGTGTGGAGGGCAAGGCTAGAATCCAGAATGACCAGGATAGACTGGAAAAAGTCTGCAATAAGCCAGATGAAATTCAGTAAGAACAAGTGCAAAGTCCTGAGCTTGGGAGAGAATAATTGCATAGATAAATACAGACTGGGGAATGACTGTCTAGGCTGCAGTACTGCAGTGAAGGACCTGGGACATACAGTAGAGAATAACCTGAATATGAGCCAACAACGTGCTCCAGTTGCAAAAAAGGCAAAAAGCATTCTGGACTGTATCAACAGGAATGTCACTTGCAAATCAATCCTCTCTATTCAGCACTGGTGAAGCCTCACCTTGGAGTACTGTGTATCCATCCAAGGATGTGGACAGAACGGAAAAAGTCCAACATAGAGCAGAGATTACAAGCCTGGGAAGCAAGACTTATGAGGAAAGGCTGAAAGAACTAAGTCACTTGTTACTTTGGAGAAAAGACTGAAGGCATGCAATAACAGTCTTTAAATACCCGAAGGGCAATAACAGAGGACAAAGATAGGCTTTCCCTGTGGCTATAAGGGACATGATTAGAAGCAATGGCCTCAAACTGCAGCAGAGGAAATTTAGGTTGTCGATTAGAAGGAACTTTCTGACTATGGGCATTGTCAAGCCTTGGAACAGGCTACCTAGTGAAGTTACGCAATCTCCATCCTTGGAAATTTTTATAAGCAGGTTAGATGCACTTGGCTGGGATGATTTAGTCAGGGATGATTCTGCCTTGAGCAAGGGGCTGGACTAGTTGACCTTGCAAGGTCCCTTCCAGCCCCACTTCCCTATGTTCCTATAAGTACAGAAACATAAGAATAGTATTCTTCTCCCAAGGGCAGGAGGTAAAGGACCAAAATTATGAAGCCAGGCCTTCATGAAATGAGTCCAGGGACAATTTTTTTCCCAGCATCCAAGAAAGAAAAAATGCAACTGGATCTCTAAAAAGTCCTGGAACCCGCTGACAATTGCCCTCCCTCTTGCTAGTCATTTTAATCCTTTGGTAAGATAAGTATGATGACTTCTTGGAAGAATCTTGAAAAAAATTATTTTCCATAGGGAGGCTGAGATTAAGCTTCAGTTTATCTAGAATTTTGGGGCATATTAAACTATCAGGTAAAAAAAAAAAAAAAAAAAAGTGAGACTGAAACACAAACATACATGATGGAGATTCTTCAAATCGAGTGCATACATTAGTTGCCTTGGAACTTTCTGTCAATAGCTCCTCATCTTCTTCCTGCTCTGTTCTACGATGGCGATAACTGAAAGATAAAAAGTACAAGATTAGAAATGGATTTAGAAGTCACTAGATTTCCGAAATAAAATCTAGATATCATTTCAGTATGAATGACAAACATTTATAAGAAACCCACAGACCAACATACATATCTGCACAGAACCAGCAATCACCCTAGACACACCAAAAAAGCTGTGATATACAGCCAAGCCCTCAGATACCACCGCATTTGTACTGAAGAGAACACCCGGGATTGCCACCTCACCAATCTTAAAAAGGCTTTCACCCAGCAAGGACACTCGTCCAGAGAGGTAGATCACAGGTTTGAAAGAGCCACCCGAATACCACGTGAAGAACTGCTGCAGTACAGAAGAACACCCCCCCCCCCCCCCCCCCCCCCCCCCCGGGGGGGGGCGAGTTCTTCGATTTCTCACAAGAAAACCACTCTCTCTCCAATCTCTCAGTCCTGATCCTCAAGGGAAACTTACACAACACTTCCCAGAGACAAGCCTATGAGCTCCATTTCATCAACCTCCTAGATACTAGAGATCATGGACTAAACAAAGACACTGGATTTTTGATACATTATAATCTGCCTGGCAACTAACTCCCCAGCCCAGCCCAGCCCCTGGCTTCTTTACTTGTCATTCCATCCAGGAAGAGCACACACCAACTGCTGAAACTTCCTTAGCCTGACGAAGGGTTTTTGAACCCGAAAGCTTGCTTAATAACTATTCTCCAACTATTTGGGTTGGTCTAACAAAAGATATCAAATTCACCCAAGGAACCTTGTCTGCCTATGTCCTTAGACCAACACAGCTACAACCTAAACCCCTGAAACATTTATAAGTAACTGTCCTGGATAAACTTGTAGACTTGTGTCCTGGATAAAACTGTCCTGGGTAAACTGTTATGCTGAACACAGCCACACTTCCTATTTCAAGCACATCTACTATTCAGTGTCCACATTTGTTGCTTTACAGCTTTTAAATATTTTAACAATAAGCTGACAACTAAACTTTAAGTTGAATTTACCAGCTCTAAAGGCAAAGCCTTCTCTTTCTTGTTACTCCCACGGATCCACTATGAGGTTAGGAAATGTTTGGAAAAAGGTCATATACGAAGTCTACAAGTGGTAAGGATACCCATACGAACCTTCAAAAGAGTGGGAGATTCTATTTTGAAAAGTTAATTCATGCCTAGTAACACTTCAGCACTTCCACCAGGTTCGTTTAAGATCAACAAAAACATCCAACTTTATAGATCATCACTTCCAAAGGCAAAATTAAATCCGTTTACTTTGTGGTTCACCTACAAAAACTCAGCACACCTAATTCCCATAAACCAGGGGTTGACAACTTACAGTCAGCAGGCCAGATCTGACCCACGGAAACTTTGGATCCAGCCCATGGACACAGGGCTTTGGCAGCATTCAAAGAAAGGGGGTGCCAGTCACAGGTGCTCTCCCCATGCCACCACAGAGACAAGCAACACTGGCTGGGTCCAGTGCCTGCCCATCTCTGAGGTAAGGTACCTGCCCATCCTGCAGCCAGAAAAAGTTGCCTACCTCTGCTGTAAACTCTCTCACACCACTAGCCATTATTTTATTTCCCCCGCACACACGCCAATTCTTGCTTCATTCTCTAATTTTATGTCATAATAGTATTTTGGAATTACTCAATTCATAGGACTACGAATAAACTTTAATTTATAAACAATGTATAATAAAAAATACACACTCCATTTTAAAGTCATAAGCACACACAAAACAGGGCTAGCTTCCAGAAAACAAAGAAAGTATTGATCTTCATCATTTAGCTTTTAAGGGAAGTTCCCAAACTTCAACAGAATACATAATCACATTGCAAATAAAACGAGTGTGTGAGCTATTACTCACTCGCCAACTGACAGTAGATTCTGTTTCTCATCCTTCTTTATTCGTGGACGGCCTGGTTTCATTTTCAAAGGTGAAGTTGGAGTTTTTTGAGCAGCAGGCTGAATGAAATGAGCAAATAACTCAGTCTGCTTCAGAAGATACTCAAATCTGTTTGCTCTGTCTGTTTGCTGTTGATAAGGAGGAAAAAATAAGTCACTTGAGGAACAAGTGCACAATATTACAATATATTCATATTTTTAAAAACTGCAACCTATAGTACAGATAGCTTAAAACAGGGGGTACTTAAAGAGGTGCCAAGGGGTACATGCAGGCGGGTGGGGACAAAGCATTGCCACCCACCACCCCCCAGGAGCAGGGCCGGGGGGTCGGGGCTGCAAGGGCATCGACTCCCCTCTGTGGGCCACATGGGCACTGGCCAGAAGGCCACGGGGGACAAAGCTTGTGACAGCTATGGGCACCAACCACCACCCCGTGCCACTGCCACGCATCGCTTTCCCACGGCCAGTCACACATGCGGCTCCGCAGACTGCCAACAGGTGGCGCGTGATTGGCCAGGTGTGAGGCCTGTTGTCAGCAGCCCACAGAGCCGCATGTGTGACCGCCACCCACCGCCCCCACCCATGCCCAGCCGCTGCCACGCCCCCTATTTTGCATCCAGCTGCTACCACCAGGAGTACACTCCTTAAAGGGTTGAAAACCCCTAAACAATCCAGATTCAAATCCATATTCTTTCAAGCACATGAAAATATCAAGCATGTAGTCACATGACTGGCTGAATGTATTAAATATCACTGGACATGTCTACACATGCATTTGCTGCAGCACCAGTTTACTCACAAGTAAATAACTTGTGAGTAAATGGTACCAGGCAGGCATCTACACATGCAGGGAAGTGGGCACAGATTTACTGCTAATCTCTTCCTGCTTCCCAGGGCCCTACAATGGCCCCTGCCACCACCGGGAGGAGCTCCAGGCTCTGGCTGCAGCTGCCAGCAGTCCTCTTGAAAAGGCAGCCCTGAAAGCTGCTCTCTGGCCAGCCACTTCACTGGCCAGGAGCAGCATGCGCAGCACAGGGACAGCACGAGGCCCTGTTCTCCTCACTGCCTCCATCTTCTCGCACCATGGCTGCTCCTGCCCCTACCAGCGACAACCAGCAAACTGGCCTCCTGCTGGCTGCCACGCTGGTCCTGCAGACCCACTGCGCTGACTGCCACCTGGTCCATGGCTGTCTCACCCCTCTCAGCTCCCTGCAATACAGCAACCACCTGCCAGGCCACTGCATGTCGTCCCAGGGCCGCTGCCATGCATGTGCTGCCTCGCACGACTGGCTCTGCAGTGTGCTGACAGGCCTTGCACTCAGGGGCAACAGTGGCCGGTGCTCCACCAGCGCAGGTGGCTCCCCCTCTGGCAGGCAGTATCCAAGGCCAGCAGGGCCAGTGTGTGGTCTTGACCCTGCTGCAGGTAGCTCTGGCTCCGCGCCCAGGCAGGGGCCTGCTGCTGGATGGGGGGTGGCTGCCAGGTCGGGGGGGCGAGGCATCAGGCAGCAAGAAGGCAACTGCCAGTGCCAGAACGGTGTCCAGCACCCTACGGTCGTCATCTGTGGCCTGCACTGCCTAGGCCAGGATGGCATTCTGTTCCTGCAGGGCCTCCACCCACTTGTGCTCCAGGGCCAGGAGCTGTGCCCAGAACTCGCTGTCTGCCCAGTCCCACGCCGCCTCACACCAGTCTAGCGCCTCCTCGCAGGACACATCCTTCGCCCACCAGGCCCAAGGGTCTGCCAGCTGGTCCTCCAATGCCGTGACCAGGAGGTCCAGGAAAAGGGTCCTGTGCAGGGTCCTCCTCTGGCAGAGCCGGTGCATCTGCAGGGCCTTGACTGTGGCTATCCTAAGGCTGCATTCCAGCTGCCAGGTGCAGCCTCCCCTGCATGCAGCTGCAAGCCTGGTAAAGCCATGAAAAATAAGCTGTTTGTGTGAGTTTACAACAGTTCAGAGATAAGATGCTCTGTACCAGAGGCCCTGCACTGCTCAGGTGCCCAGGGACCATGTTAAGTTGGGCAGGCAGGTCCGGGCCCACATGGTCGCCGGTCAAGCCACCCATCCCCACTCACTCCCCTAGGGCTGGTGGGCCACTGGATGCTGGCTGCAGACAGCCTGCCTTCCCAGCCTCCTTCCCAGGATAGGGCAGGCCAAGCTGCTGGCAGCACCTGATGCCGCATCTCCAGACCCCACTGCCCCATCCCATCTCCTCCTGCACGCCAACCACTCTGTTGCGCTGCCGCCTAACCCACAGCACCCAAGCTCGAGGGGGCACAGGGCTCCTGAATGACTGGGACAAGGAGCTGCCTGTGCCCCAGCCTTCCCTGCAGGGGTCTTCTCCAGATGTCCCGGGGCCAGCACCCCCACCCAAGAGTGCCCCAGCTGCACAACCCAAGTGGCATGCAAGCAGCTGTCTGCGCAGACCAAAGGGTGCCAGACTCACTACGCCTTCCTGATGCTGATGGCCATGGTGCCCTGGCCGCATTGGGCACAGGGTCCTGAGCTACGACGGCACAGGAGGGCAAATCTGGGCTGCCCTGCAACCTCTGTGGCTGCCTGTATCTGTGCTACATGTCACTGCCCCCAACTGCCGAGGAGGATATCACCGCTGGCATCAATGCAATCCTGGGCGTGCAAGGCCCACGCCCACATACTTGCAGGGACATTGGCTGCTCAATAAAGTCTTGCAGTCTCCCACTTCCCTGCATGCTGTGGGGAGAAACCCAGGGCTAGGGGAGTGCAGGCAGGCCAGGAGCCGGGGAGTACCCTCCCCACAATGCGGGCCTTACCACATGGCCAGGGCTGGCACGAATGGTGACTCTGCATGGTCCTGGCTGTCAGCGACGGCGTGCGACTCCGGGCAGTGTCCTCGGATGGCAAGGCATGGCACGACAGGTGGGTGCCCAGGTGGGGCCTCCCCCCGAGGGGAGAAGCTGACACTGCTGGCAACCGGTGGCTGGCCGCACCTCATGGCAGGGGCTGCAGATCTGGCTCAGCTGGCACTGGCCTGCGCTCCCCAAGCTGCTGGTAGAGCATGCATTTGGGGAACTTGGCAGGACGGACTGCTGGATGCTCAAGGGGCCTTCTCCTGGTGATGTATCACCATGGTGCCAGCCTGGGGAGGGGACTCAGGCAGGCTGCCCATGCTGCTGTAGGCAACACAAATGCAGCCCAGGTCCCAGAGCACAAGAATGTCCATCAGTTGTCATACAAACAACATGGACTTACAGGCACTCCCCAACCGACACTTGCAGTCAGTGATGGCCACCCACTGTGCCCGCAAGGCCTTCACCTTTATTCAACACTGTCATACCAACTGGCTGTGTCCACACTCCCACATCCAGGCTGACAGCCCCTCATAGACATGGGCATTGGAGTGCCTGCCCCACTGGAACTGGCAATACACCTCTGCCTCACCCCACAGTACCACAAGGTCACCAGTCTCCTTCTGCAACCAGCTGGGGCCCCAGGTGGCTGGCACAGGTGTGGACATGGACCTCAGAAAGCACATCATCGTCATGGATCCCACAACAGCTCTCTGAGCCGTTGCACAGCTGTCCCTGTGCTGCCAAACCTAAGCAGGCGCCTGCAGCACCCAGCACAGGGGCCTGGCATGGGACTAGCAGCTGCACAGCAGAGGCAATGCCCCACAGCACCTGCAAGCTCAGAGCCAGCTGCTTGGAGTGGGCTGCAGGCAGGTGGATCGTGCCCCAGAAGCTGCCTGTGGCTGGGCCTGGGGGTTGGCAGGCCTGGCTGGAACTTGCAGCAGCCTGCAGCCTTGTTAGCCACACAGCACTACAGTGCCAGGCAGAGATGCCAGGGTGCAGGCAGGCTGGGACACCTGGCCTGCCGCCTGCCCAGTAGGACGCAGGGGCCTAGAGTGGCCTCAGGCTCCTTGCTGGTATGCCCCATAGCTCAAAATGCCTGCATGCTTTTAAAGGCCTGAGACAGAGGCTGCTATAGAGGCAGACCAGCCTTGGGGCAGGAGATGCTCCCAGCCCAGAGCCCTGGGGCTAGCCTGAGGCCAGCCTCCTAGTGACAGGGCTGACCTAGGAGCAAATTTGCTCCCAGGTTGCATCTACATGTGCATTACTGCTCATTAACTAATCATGTGTAAATTTCATATCTGCATTTGCAGGTATCAAATTTACTTGTGATAAGGGGTTTTTACTACACAGTAAACTACACTATTGTGCAGTTAAGTGTCTCATGCAGACATGCCCACTGTGTCCCAACAAGGCTAACTTATGTAAGTTTAGACCACAGCCAGTCACCCATCTAACTGAAACCTAACTTTGAGTCGGGGATCCTTAGATAAGTAGTTGTGTCTACTATACAGAGTGTATGGGAGGAAATATTACAGACTGTTGCACCCAATGTGTCTAAAGGTTTGTATTTCCTTTAAAACAGTCTCCATGTGGAGCCGCACATCTGTCTTCCAAAATCTGAACAAAGTGAGGACTAAGTCTGCAGGGCCGACAGGTTAAAAGCAATGCTACCTTTTCTTTAAGTAACAACTACAATAATAAGGCATCTGACATCTTAGCAGCTGCCACATCACAGCAGTTAGCAATTTACACAGCAACAGGAAATCAGCTCACTTACTAAAAAGGAACGAAGTCCAGCCTATTAAAATAGCCACATTATCTCAATATGGCTCAAACTGCTCCAGTGAACCAGTTCTATCATATTATATATTAAGAGGAGGTCAGTATGGAAAGGTGCTTTATGCATGCAAAATGGACAAATAGTTAATCCTATCCACACTGCTGCCTGAAACATTCTAGCTACACTGTTCACAAGAGTCAAATTTAATTGTGCCCCAACTGACTGACAACAGATGTGCTACAAACCCTATAATAAATCTTCCTGCCTAGACAACATGGGCATTTTTTTAAAGTTATTTAGAAGGGCAACCATGATAACCGAAAGTCACAGATTATGCCTTTCCAAAGCTGACAGTACAGTTGCTGAAGAACAGTTTGGGACCTTAATCTATTCAGCTATTCAAATAAGAATACCTACCTCTTTGGCTTTAACTGATTGTTTAACTAGTTGAATGAAAACTCAAAGACATGAGAGAACCAGCTGCATTGCATTAATTCTGCGATTATAAAATTTTAAAGTTAATTAGAATTTTTTGTGACTTTGAATGCTGAAAGCATAAATTGTAGTCAACATTTTCTGTGCACGACAAAAATATTAACTGCCTAACTATTCCTCAGATTAGCAAGTATTACCTCTTTATATAGATGGGGACAAGGACTAGTTATATATAAATATAACTCACTGCTTGAACATTGTCAACAAACCTAAGCCTCTTGTGTAGGTAACTAATCATAATGGTGTTTGTTTCAGACTTGTGAAGACAACTAGAGTACCACTGAAGCCCATTGCTTTACCAGGAAGCAGCAGAACATAAAGATCAGTTAACTTTTAAGGCTGGTGATTCAAACTCATAGACACCAGTGAATTGACAAGATTCACATCAGGTTCACTCTTCCCCAAATGTAAAGCTAGCATATAGTCACTTTCAAAATTAGTAGGAACAATAAATAGGAAAGAAAACACGGTGGGTAGAAAGGTGGACCCCATCCCTTATCCACAATACCCAGTAGAAGATAAGTTGCTTTTCCTGTCCAGCCACTAGGACCAGTGTTTCTCAACCCAGGAGTTGCAAAAGTATATGAAAGGGTCATGAACAAATTTAAAAAAAATGGATCAACAAATCTTAAAAATGGATTCTCCTTTAAAGGAAAAAAATGTGGCAAATCATGAAGGGGCTACTTGGGGCAGGGAGGAGCAGGAGGACAGTGATCAGCAGGGATCACACATGCAAGCACAAACACTGTCATCCACCCCAGCAGGTAAGCGGGGGGGGCCGCTGTGCCTTGCACTGCCTTCCCGTGGCTGGCTATATGGCTTTGTGGGCAAAGCAATGTGGCCACTGAGGCAGCCACCGCGTGCAAGCTGCACATGTGCTGCCTGGCCAGCAGGGGAGGGAGCAGGAGGCTCAAGTGCACTGCCACTTGTGCCCCACAACCAGCTGCATGGCTCCGTGGGCACAGCTCCATGGCAGTGCAGGGTGGTGGCTGTGGCAGCTGCATGCCAGCTGGGGCTTGGGAGCAGGGGGAGCTCACATATGGCAGCCACCTTCAAGGCTGCTTGCCTGTGGAGCCGTGCCCACAGAGCTGTGCGGCCGGCCGTGGGACAAAAGTGGCAGTGTAGTGGCAGCCATGGCTGCTACACGCTAGCCCCCCCATCCATGGGCACGGCTCCTTAGATGAGCGGTAGCAGCAGCGCGGGATGGTGGTGGCGGCGGCTGCATACTGCCCAACTGGTTGACAGGGGCAGGGAGGTTTCACACACAGTAGCCACCACCACGTCGCACCACCACTGCCGCTTGTCTTCAGAGCCATGCCCATGGACGGTGGGGCTCGCACACGGCAGCTGCCACCACACCACTGCTTGTGCCCCATGGCCAGCTGCACAGCTCCACAGGCAAATAACAGCAGTGGCAACCACGGTGTATGAGCCCTCCCCCACCCAGCAGATAGCCACCACAGCCATCATCTCACACCGCCGCAGAGCCATGCCCACGAAGCCGTGCAGATGGCTGTGGCGCACAAATGGCGGTGCAGTGGCAGCCACCACTGGTGAGCCTCCCCGCCAACCAGGCAGTACACATGTGGCCCATAGGCGGCGGCTGCCACCACACCCCGCTTACCCGCAAAGCCGTGCGGCCAGCTGCAGGAAGGCACTGTCGGGTACAGTGGAGGCTGCCATGCGCAAACCCCCAGGTAGGACTGCACGTGTGCGGTCCACAGAGGGGCACCCCTGCTCTCACACCTCGGCCCTGCTTCTGGGAGCATGCTGAGGTGAGGGGCACCCCAGCCACCCCGCCCTACGGGCTAAAGGGGAGCCTGAGTCTGAGCCCGAGCCCAGCCTTGCATGACTCAGAGGCTGAAGCCCCGCCCTTCCCCCTCAGGGCAATGCTGGGGGTTTCCCACCCTTTCTGCAATCAGCTCTTGCAGGCTGGAACTGTGCCAGCCTGCAAGAGCTCTTTGCAAAAGTGGAGAATCCATGGATTTCTCTGCTAAAAAGGGAAATCTGTTTTCTCCAATAAACCAGGGAATCTGTGTTTTTCTGTGGGAAACGGAAAACCCAGATCACTGGTGATCTGGGGGGGGGGGGGGGGGGGGGGGCCATGTGCACTGTGCATGCACATGGCAACTGAGCAGCATGGAGAGTAGCTCCCACAGCTAAGTCTAGGAGAGGCATAGAAGAAATGTCAGGGAGGTGGGGGAGAGGGGCACAGGCAACACTTTCTGCCACTCTACCTCCTCTCTGGGGTAGAGCCATGGCCTGAGGGGAACAGTGGGAACAGCTGGGCCATGGTGGCAGGGTAGAACCACAGCCTGGAGCATGAGCAGCTAGCAGCAAGAGAAAGTGAGGGCAGCGCAGGCCCCACCCCTGTCCGTTACTTCACATGCTAATGGCAACATGGCTAGTGTGGGGATTCTGGTGGCAGTGGCAGCAACAAGTCTCACCACCCTGTTCTGCCTTCCCACGCCCAGTCCCGCCCGCTGGGCCACAGGAGGTGGCTCCTGCCTGTGCCAGTCCAGCCAGGCTGCAGCCATGTGTCTGCTGTGGGTGCACACACTACAGGCTGGAAGTGAGGGGCACCAGCAGGGCCAGGGAGCTATTTTCTACTTAAACTATTTACTGACGATCCCATCTAGGTCAGGACTGGCTATCAATGTTTACAAATGGGTCCTGGTACAAAAAGACTGAGAACCACTGCACTAGGCCACCTTAAAATTGCTGATACCAGGTTATGACCAGGTTACAAAACACCTGGACACAGGAGTAGGGGTTGACATTGTTTACTTAGACTTCAGGAAGGCCTTCGATACAGTATCCCACACCATACTGGTGAACAAGTTAAGAGGCTGTGACTTGGATGACTACACGGTCCGGTGGTGGCGAATTGGCTAGAGGGTCGTACCCAGAGAGTCATAGTGGATGGGTCGGTATCGACCTGGAAGGGTGTGGCCAGTGGGGTCCCGCAGGGCTCGGTCCTTGGACCGATACTCTTCAATGTCTTCATCAGCGACTTGGACGAGGGAGTGAAGTGTACTCTGTCCAAGTTTGCGGATGATACAAAACTGTGGGGAGAAGTGGACACACCGGAGGGCAGGGAACAACTACAAGCAGACCTGGACAG
>NW_005843142.1:286742-290434 GCF_000455745.1 Alligator sinensis | reverse complement strand
CCCTACCCTGGGGGGCTTCACAAGGAGGTTAGATAGGCATCTGGCTAGGGTCATCTGAACCCAGCACTCTTTCCTGCCTACGCAGGGGGTCGGACTCAATGATCTATTGAGGTCTCTTCCGACCCTAACATCTATGAATCTATGATACCTCATAGCCAGAGCATGACTAAACGTTATTCACTAAACTAATAACAATCCTTCTACAGCTTATGCAGACAAGAAAGAAGAACAAGGCTTCCCGTTTGAGTTGCTGCTAGAACTCACATCATTTCTATTACCTTTTGGTGTCTGGTACATTTTGCAAGCCTTGGGGTTAAATTGCTAAACTCACTTTCCTGCCTCCTGGTTTTGTATTTAGTCCTCTGAAATCATGCCACTTCAGGAGAACAAGGCAAGTACAAAGGACTTTAACCACCTACATATGTAGAGCCTTTATCAAACAGCTTCTCCCCATCTTTCCTCCCAATAAAAGTAATCTGCATTTAACATGTAAAATGACTGCTTTGGTACTTCAAATACAGGACAAGCAAACTTTTCTTCACTCAGAAAAATGAAGGATGTGGTTATCCGACTTCAGTTTATCCCACATACCAAAAAGATCCCAATAATTTTATGGGCTTTTAATTTAAGATACTATACTAATAAACTCTACATTAAGTCAGTTGGAACTTTCTAATTTAGAGGATGCGTATCTATTTTCTTACTCTCAGGGGTCTCTAATCCCCTAGAAACCTTTTCCCTGGAGACCTTGGCACAGTTTCTGAATCAGGTAGAAGGTAACATATTAAATACCTCCTCCTAGCTAGAGTTGGATTTTTCACTACTACTGCACTTTCAACATTAGAACAAATTCTGTGTGCTCAGAACTTGACTCTTCCCATATACATGAAATCCCAGAAATCCTAAAACTACCTTTCACTTTACTAAATATTGTAGAAGCTTCTAGGATTTCTACCCACATATGACACTGCCAAGAAAAAGAACTGGCAAAGGATGAAGTACAAAATGTGACAGGGAAACAACCTGGTAATCTAATTTTCTCCCAGAAATACCTGGTCAAAGTGCCAGGAACCAAGTGAAAGGGCCTCAAAGTGCAGATCAGTAACATTTTTTTTTTCATTTTAAGTAACTGCATCAGTACTGGCCACCAGTATCATACTGTATACATATCCAAAGTTACATACCATTTTCTCTTCATATGTGGGATCCAATTCTTGAATTTCTTTCTGTTTTCCTGGCGATGCATCATCAAAAGTTTCCTAAAAGGGGGAAGAGGCAAATTAAAGTTGTCATTTTTTTCACAAAGTTACTCAGCCTTATTCAGAAATTATTTTCTGCACGCATTTTCTACCCGTAGTGGATGACTTCTCTCTTTCAAATTTTGACACATTAAAAGATTTACTTACCCAGGTTGTAGATTTTTAATATTCAGTTTACTCCTAAGGGCAGGGTGACAGGTTTGAAAAACACAGCTGTTTGGCTTTTTTGGTTTTTTGTACCAAACCAGTTTTGGTAGAGGTGATGACTAGATAGAATTTGTCAGCAGAAAAACAATCTATAGATTAATTGCTTTCTACTCCCCTTTATCCTTTAGAAGGATCCTTTTCTTTGATTACCCAGTCAAACTGGGATTTATTCCTTCTAAAGGATAAAGGGGAGTAGAAAGCATATAATCTATAGATTAATTGCTTTCTACTCCCCTTTATCCTTTAGAAGGATCCTTTTCTTTGATTACCCAGTCAAACTGGGATTTATTTGGTCCTTACTCCGCATCAGTAACCACCTTCCAACTCTACTATCAATATTACATTTTTACTTCTTTACCAAGCATTTATAAATTTCACTCTGCTTTGGATCCTCACACCAGAAACAATATGTGCTGTAACATTACAGGCAAAGTCCTGCTCTAGACTATTTGTGCTGAAGCTGCATCTTACTCTTTTTTCAGGGTAGTTTGTAAAGAGAGTAAATGAGACACCTGGAGAGTTTCTATCACCCATCTGTTTAGGTGACCCACATGAAAAGTTAGCTGAATTAATTCCCTGACAGCAGCTGGGAGCAGAAAAGATATGCTAAAACAAAGGAGAACACGTGCAAAA
This sequence comes from Alligator sinensis, assembly GCF_000455745.1. NCBI lineage: Eukaryota > Metazoa > Chordata > Crocodylia > Alligatoridae > Alligator > Alligator sinensis. The sequence continues at coordinate 288,335 of NW_005843142.1, read as the reverse complement.
CAATTAACAAGGAAAAAACCCCCGAACAGAATAGACAAAAAAACCCAGAGAGAGAGAGAGAAAGCATGGTCACTGTGTGAAAGGACAAAGCACAAGAGCATACCCAAATATGAAAGGTGCAGTTCCAGTTTAGAAATCAGTGCATTAACACAGTGGTCCTCAGTCCCTTTAGCCCTGCTAGAGCATCCTGCCTATCCAGACTGGACTGATCTGATACGCAACAACCTTGCTTAACAGTGAGAAGGACTGCAGGGCTGTGGCCCTTGTTTACGAGTTCAACTTGCCATGAAATATCTTTCACAAAAAAACGCTTATTAAAAGAATAACACCACTTGTTAAAGGGCCAGCACAGCCTGTAAAGTCCCTGGCAATAAGATTTGGAAAACAGAAGAGCATGGTAATTATCCGAGCACTTTTTTTACCAAGATTACAATTTAAATCATTCTTGAATCTCCTTGCAAATAAGTCAAGTGGACTCTTCTTTAGGAATGTATATTTCTTTCCATTAATATTTGGCAGAACTCTCTCTTGAATACAAAGGACATATAATGATTGTCAAATGCATATTGCTCCATTTCAGTGCATAATGGCATGTTTCTCAATCCCCTACCTAATTATGGCATATTTCTCAATCTCCTAAAAGTACTGGTACTGGAGGGAGATTTCATCACTGTCTCTCTGTGTCCTACATGCACATCAACAGTTTAGTGTTCACAAGCGGTCTGTGCACTGCTACCATCGCAGGAGTTACACTGGCAACGATGGCGTATGAGTGATGCAATAGCTGTAATAGTCCACAAAGGGTGTCCTACACTCAAGAGCTTGACTACCTTGATCCCAGCTATGTAGCTGGTCCAATTAAGACCATCATCCTCAGAAATCCTCACCACCAACAAGGAAGGAAGATCAGAAGTGTCAGCACAAACAAAGCCCCAGCTGCTCTCATCTCTCTTGAATTTCCTGCCCCTTTCATTAACTAGCTCAAAAGGCTACCTCTGGGTGACAGCATGCGAGCAAAGAGGCTAACGCTTCGGAAAGAACGCCGTTTTAGTTGAGGCGACAGTCAACGGTCCAGCTAGAGAAAGAGAGCAGCGCACTTACAGCTACGATCAGCACACTGGGTGGGGAACAAAAGGAGGCAACAAAAATCAGTACTGAGGCCAACGCAGCACACTGCTTCTGCTGGAAGACAGGACCCTAAGTCTTCAAAGGACTCCAAAGCACCACCCATCACACACAAGAAGGCATGGACCTCTTCTCCGGTGGCCCTTTGCCTCCCCCCCTCAGCTTTTGCTCCTCTAAAGAAGCTTTAAAAATAAATAAATAAAGCGGTCCAAGCCAGTCCTCTGAAGCCAGCTGGGCAGACTCAGACAGGCGGCAGAAGCAGGATGGACTCGTTTCCCCAGATCGCGAGCCACAACCCCGGCTGAGCCAGGCTGACGCTCCCGGGGAAGAGCTCGGGGACGCGGGTCCCGGGCGGCTGCCCCCGCTGTGGGGGGCTCCCAGGGCAGCAGGGCACAGCTGCAAGGGAGCAAAGCTCCAGCCCCGCCGCTTCCACGTGCTCGCCGCCTGGCCGGCCGCCGGGGGCGCCTT
>NW_005843142.1:282340-286496 GCF_000455745.1 Alligator sinensis | reverse complement strand
CGCTGCCCCCGTCCCGGCTCGCTCCGGCCCCGCGCCCACCAACCAGCACCCGAGCCGGCTCCCAGCTCTCGCGAGAACTGGCGCGGGGGCGGGGAAAAGAAGCGCCCACAGCTCTTCCCGGAGGGCCGGGGCAGAAGCCGAGTGCGCCTGCGCACTTCCCGGTTGGCTATGGGCTGGGAAGACGCGTGAGCTGGCAGGGCCAGGCGCGAGGAAGGGGGCGGGGTGAGCTGGAACGTTAAACTGCCGCGTCACTCTGGCTCCGCCCCGCCCGGGAAAGCGCGTTTATCACGCGTGGGGCAACTGGGAACTCAAATGTTCGATCGAACCGGCTTGACGTCACCGGTGGTGGCAGGGCTCGAACTCGCGGTCCCAGGAGCCTAGCTGGTCTGGAGCGCGCTGTTTCAGGTACCGAGGATGGCCGCGGCGGGAGCAGCACGAGCTACCCAACAGCTGCGGCTGTTGCTGCTGGCAAACGCACACTGTGCTGTTAAACTCCGGCTGCTGCCCCGCCCCCCCATCCCATCCCATCCCATGGTGGAATTAGCAAAGGGAGGGGGGGCGGGGGTAAAAAAAAAAGGAATTCGCAAATGAGCAATTAGCAAACTGGAAAGGCTTGGGACCTGAGGAGGAGGAATTGCCGCGGTCAACTCAGGACCCCCTCCCCCTCAACAAGTAAAACAACACATTGCCTTAGTTAAAAAGTAGATTAAAAAGAACAACACAAAAGAATAACACAGCCCACCCATAATGACAAGATTATAACAAAACAATAACAATTATAATATTTGGAGATTATAATGTATTAAATATTAAATACTGCTTTAATATTAAATATATATTTAAATAAATATATAATACCTCATATAATATAGGTGCACTGTGATTCTATAATATATAATATGATATTAAAGTATATATAATATTTGGTGAGTCGTGTTCTTTGATTGTCAAATCAAGAGGACTAGAAATGGAAAACAGATGAGGTTAAGAGTCTCTGATATGAAAAGGCTTCAAGAGCCCGGGCTTAGAGAAAAATAAGGAAAGCTGTGATTGTCAGGAGCCAGGCTTAAGAGAGATTAACACAGCCGAGAAGATCCAGAAAGGCACTGAAGTGCCAGACTCCTCTTTGAGCAACATTGACTTCCCAGTGAAGTCAACAGGCACCTAAACACTTTTTTTTTGATCTAGCTCCTTGGGCACGTCCAGATGAGCGCACACCCATCTCCAGCACCACACACTGCGCGCACTGCACATGCAGGCATTCCCCACACAGCCAATTTGCAGCATAGGAGGGCTTTTTGACACTTGGAGATCCTTGTGTCAAAAAAACCCTTGCCTAAAAAAAGTAGGGTGGCATATGTGGTGGCAACATGGGGTGCCCAAAACCAGAGCCTGGCCAGCCAGAGCCACACTCCGGCTGCTAGCCAGGCTCCCTGCTGCTGGACTGCTGTGGCTGCAGCCCCCGAAGGCCTCCCAAGACCCCAGGTACAGCTGCTGGGGCCAGCTCAGATGCTGGCCCCGGTTGCGCTCACAAACCAGATTTCGAGCCTAGTGCTTTAAGAACTGACACAACACTTGGTTGATTAATAGCAGAAAGGCTTGCTTGAATAACTACAAGCAAGCTATAAAACTGAATGACAGAAAAATACTCTTTTTTAATATTCAGTACATGAACTATTACAGTCCTTGTACCATTTTAGCTGCAAGAGACTTTTACCCAAGCAGGCAGGAAGCGGTTCTTATCCTTACAGTTTTCACAGAGCTTGGGTCCTTCATTTGTGGACTGGGTGCAGGATGGCTTCTTATAGATTTCATAGACATTAGGGCTGGAAGGGACCTCGGAAGATCATCGAGTCCAGCCCCCTGCCCCAGGGACAGGAAGTCAGCTGGGGTCATAGGATCTCAGCAAGATAAACATCCACATTTCTCTTGAAGGCGTTCAGAGTAGGTGCTTGAACCACCTCTGATGGCAGGCTGTTCCAGACCTTGGGGGCTCAAACAGTAAAAGAATTCTTCCTTATGTCCAGCCTGAAACAGTCCTGCAGGAGTTTATAACCATTAGACCTTGTCATCCCTTGGGGTGCTCTGGTGAACAAACCTTCCCCCAGATCCTGGTGGACACTCCTTATAAACTTATAGGTGACCATCAGATCGCCCCTGAGCCTGCGCTTTTCCAGGCTGAAGAGTCCCATAGCTCTCAGCCTGTCATTGTAAGGTCTGTTTTCCTGACCTTTGATCATGTGCGTGGTCCTCCTCCAGACTCTCTCAAGCTTCTCCACATCCTTTTTGAACTGTGGAGCCCCAAACTGAATGCAGTATTCTAGCTGCAGCCTCATTCTTGATCTTCCCTGGACTGCACACCTTGCTGGCAGTTGTCTTTCTTTTTACACTGTTTTAATTGTATAGCTTCTAAGCATTTTTCTTTGATGATTGGTCAATTAAAGACCAAACAAAACAGGGAGGAAAAGGGGGAACAATCACATTACAATTATTAAATTGCCTGGCTCCTGTTTTTGGATTTGTCCATGTGTGAAGACTTGTGTTTCTTGCAGCTACTAACTAGCTCATCAGTTAAATGTGATGGGTCCTGAATAGCTAAACAGGATACCTAGAGGCATTGCTTACCGGATTTGTCTTTGGGTATTTGTTTAACAATGGGACAAATTTGCAATAGTTTGTACTGGTGGTTATGGTCTATTTACAAAATTCCAGACAGACGTTGAACGATTGAGACTTTTGTAACACCTTAGATATTGAATGCATGTTTTGAGAAATATGAGCATGTGTTTATGCATTTTTTTTTTGTCACATACAGGACACCTTTCCTGTATTCAGTGCACCTTTTACAGGTTTTGCTTGAAATGTATATTTAATCTTTTTTAGTTGCTAGTTCAGTTGAAATGTATATGTAGTTTCCTTGCCTTCTCTAGCTCAGCCTCTCTCTCGTAGCTTGGATATATACATGTGATGTGTGTGTCAGGTCTCTGCCAAAAATTTTCCTTTTAGAGGAACCATCACGCTTATTTATAGGCTTGGGTGTGGTAGAAGGTTGAGGACTATTATCATGACTGTGATCATCTTATGGCATGGGTCTAGTATTGGGTACTGCAAGCTCCACTTTCTTTATGCATAATGCGTTGCAGCCATTAGCGGAGTTTGATTTTTGTTGTGGCAGACTTGTCACTACAACCCAGTCTTGCCTCAGCCACTGTCTTGCATTTTTAAATTTCACAGCCATCAGCCCCAGCCTCCCCTACCCCACCTGGGGCAGCATGCTGCGTGCCAGAGTGCATATGCATGGGTGTTCCCTGGGGACAAGCAGCAGCAGCACATATTGTCCAACTAACCCAGGATTCTGTCTCCAACAACACCATGCTTTAAGACAGTGGTGCTCAATCTTTTTCCCTGGTGAGCCGGATGGGCAGTAACCAGTCTGTCTGCAGCCCAGACCCAGCAGGTTGTCCTGATCTAGCATCTAGAGAAAAAGCAGCAGGAGCCTGGGCCTGATCCAGCCATTAGGGGATAAGGTGGAGTGGCCTGACCCTGATCCAGCCATACATGTGTGATAGGATCTGATGTGCCATCCACATAATCACACCTCCTGCCATGGCACACATGCAAGGCAGCAGGCATGATTGTGGGACCCAGCATCAGATCCAATTACACCTTACTGTCAGTTCAGTGGGAGCCCCATGAGCTGCTGCAGCTGGGAGTCCCACAGCTGATGGAGCCCGCAGCTAAGGAAGTAATTGTGAGATCCAGCAGCAGGACTCATAGGGTGCTCCCCCCAGCTATGACCAGTGCCAGGCCCCAGATTCTGACCTGTGTTTCAGTTGGAGCCCTGGCAGTGTCTCTGAAGATGGGCAAGTTGGTCTGACCAAATGTGTTGGGTTTTTTTTTAATTTTGGGGCAGCTGAGACCATTCAGGCCCTAGCAAAAAAAAAAGCCAGCAGCCCGCAGAGCCAACCTGAGCAGGGTGCAGGGACCAGGGCAAATCAGCTGATGTGGGGCCCTGCCCCTGCTCTGATCCCACGTGCCCCGGACCCAAAGAAGTTGTCGCCGCCATCAACAGCAGCGTCATCGGCAGCGGGGGGCGGGGGATAGCGAGCGGCTGGAAGTGAAGCCAGCAGTGGCAGCAGTGTGGAGTGGCAGCAGT
>NW_005843142.1:245883-282330 GCF_000455745.1 Alligator sinensis | reverse complement strand
AGTCGCCACTGCCACTCTGCCCAGCTCCACGGGGCCCAGGGGGGTCATCCTGATTTCCCCCCCCCCTTGCGTAGGGATGGCCCTTGCAGCCCAGCAGGTTTGTATAACATCTCTGAGGCTGAACACGAGTCTGGCAGGTAAAAGTGGGGCCATTTTTGGCTGCTTGTGGCCCCTTTTTTGCTGGATACAGGGCCCTCTCACCAGTTCTGAATTTTTTATTTTTTTTTGTGGGTTTTGTGTATAGGTTGGCATGGGGCTATTTCGCCCTTCAGGCTGGAGGCAGGAAGTGTTGCAGGCCTGTCCCATGGCTCAGGGCAATGGGTTCTGAACTGTCATGCAAAAAGTTGCATGGGTGGGGGCCCTTCCTTGGTGTCTGGCAGAATTGCAGGGGAATGGGGCCAGGACTTGGGCACTGCTCTATACCCCAGGCACAGTTTGCAAAGACGCATCCTCACTGACATTCACAATGCTCAGAATCAAGCATGAACAGGAATGCAGGACTCAGCATGCCCAGCCCTTTAACTTTTCATCCTAGAGCCCTACCTTGGGTCTGATGGGCTCAGGAACTATGCTTGCATCACTATGGACTGGAAGAAGAGCTTCCACTCAGAACCTCCATTAAAGTTAATTCAATCATGGTAATAAGCATTTATAACACCTTACATTTACAATTTCTGGCCTGGGCACCAACAACATGGCCATCTGTGTCCTGTGACTGCACCCCAAAGCCTGACCACTGGTGGGCTCAAGATCCAGTCTGAGTTATGCTTACATTGGGGCAGGTGGGGAAAAAAGCCTTGACCCCTTGAGAAGGCGCACCTCTGCCCAGCCAGAACTAGCCATGAGCAGCCCTGTATTCACAGCCTTTCCCCTCCCAAGTAGAATATGCATCCCTGCACACATGGAGCAGCTTGGCAGGGCAGGCTTCTGTTCCTGTCTCTTTGTGTGGGTTGGACGTTGGGCATCTCAGCCCCTCCCCTTCTCCAAAGGAAAAGAGAACAGACAAACTTCTTCAAAGGCCAACAAATCAAGACAGGTTTTGAACTCAGGCTGACAAGGGCAGCTCATTAACCAATAAGATACAGGAGGAAGCTTTGCTAGCTACTTCATACTCCTCTCCTCAGTGGCTGGCAGCCTTGCCAGGGAATGGGGCTGTGCTCTGTGTCCCAGCCACAGTGTGTTTTGTGCCGAGAACATAATTCATGACCTAATATACCTGGCCCCTCAACTTTCTAACCTGAAGCCCTGCCACCTTCTGTTAAGGTTAAGTCAACCATGGTAATAAGCCTAAATAACACCTTAATTACACATTTCCTGTTTGAGGCCTGAGCATCCATGACATAGCCAGCCAAGCCCTGCAACTTTGCACTTTAAAGCCTTGTCACTGGTCCAGTAGGCTCAGGAGCCCACCTGAGCTACATTTGCATAGGGGTGGACTGATGGGTGGGGGAAAGAAGCTTTGGCCCTTTGAGAATGGGTGCTTCTGCCCAGCCAGAACAGGCTATGGGTAGCCCTGCACTCGGGGCCTTTCCCCTCATGAGTACAACACGCATCCCAACACACATGGAGCAGCTTGGCTGGGCAGCCTTCTGCCTCAGTCTCCTTTCGTGGTATGGATAGAATGGGTCTTGACCACTCCCCACTGATGTTCTCAATGCTCAGAATGAAGCATGAGCCAGAATGCATGACCTGGCATGCAAAGCCTGGTTTCACTTAGCGCACAGAGCATATTATTATAATGCTCAGCACGGGGCTGGGGAGAAGCAGCAACAGCAGCGGTGGTAAGCGACAGCCAGCAGGGGCCCAGGGTCGGGCAGCAGGAGAGCGGGGTTTGCTCCTGCACATGGTCCTGGAATTGGCGGGGAGGAGTGGGGGTGGTGAGAAGGGGAACACGTGACCGTGGAGCCTGGGCTGGTGCCCAGGACTAAGGCAGCAGGCAGACAGGTGGGGAAGAGTGGTGGTGGCAGCAAGAATGGGCAGGGTGGCAGGAGTGCAGGGCCCGGGATGGCAGGACATGTGCACGTTGTCCCCCGCCCCAAGTCGCAGCGGAGCCGAGCCTGCAGAGCTCCCCCCGCCCCCAGGCTGCGGCCCCCCTGCCCCCAGGCTGCAGCCCGTGTCCTGTTCCAGTCATGCACTCACCTGCGGGGCATAGACACCGTCCTGAGCCTGCAGCAATCCAGCGGTGGCGGTGGGGCCCAGGGCAGGGCAGGGCAGCAGGAGCATGGGGTCTGGGCCAGCAGGTTGTGTGGAATCAATTATATTTATTTACATTAAATCCTATGGAGAAATGGGTTTCACTTAACGCTGTTTCGCTTAGTGCTCCATTTTTCTGAAACCAATTAAGAGCGCTAAGTGGGGGTTGCCTGTAAAGCGTGTTGCATGGGTGTGCAAGCAGAAAAAAAAATTAAAAAAAAAAAAAAAAAATCGGGAAAGCCAAGGGATGATGAGAGATATAACTGGCAAGAGTTCTAAAAGGCAATAATAAAAGTGATTCTACAAGCATGTTAGAAGTGTAGGTCCCATACTATATGCAGAAGGCAATCAAGTCACAGATGATGCATAAAGGCTGTAATATTTAATACCTTTTTGCTTCAGCCTTCATGAATCAAGTCACGCTAATTGCAGTTGGCATCACCTCATTGCCCTTCCTTCCACCCCACACAACAACTCACTAAAGCTCCATATGTCGGATGGGGCTGCAGGCAGGCAGGGAGAAGTGTTTGAGAGCAGGACAGGAAGGCGAGGCCCAGATCACAGGGCCAGGTTGTGGGGCAGTGACAGCGTGTGGCTAGGGCCCAGGGCCAAGCAGCAATCCACTCCCTGCATGCCCCTGGCCTGTGGAGACAGTTTGTGGGGAGGGTGTGGTAGGGGCGCTTCCTGGGCACCAGTGGCGATGTGTAGGTGGGGCATGTGCACCCCCCATCAGGCCATGCTCCCTGTTTAGCCAACAGGCAGGGGGGCAGGCAGGAGTGCAAGTGCCCCCACTGAGTGCTGGCTGGGGAGAGGGGCCGCCAGCAAAAGTGAGTGAGATCGGCTGGGGGGGGGGGGCCCTGCCAGCAAAAGTGAGTGAGATCGGCTGTGGGGGGACGCCCCCCCGGTCAGTGAGATCAGCTGCCGGGGGCCACCCCCCTCCTCTAGTCAGTGCATTCAGCCATCGAGGACCCCCGCCCCCGGTTGCTGACTGGTGTCAGGGAGGCACATGCCCTGTCCTCCAACTCAAGGCAGCAGTCACCCATGCTGGGCACTAGGTCCTGGGAGCTGACTAAGGGGCCAGAGGGAGGGTGGGGCAGGGGGCACGTGCAGTAGAGCTCGCCCAGGTGGTACGGTCCGTTACTGCCCCCATCCAGGGCAGCCTGCACCGCACTTCTGACTGTCCACACCTGCCAGCCTGGCCTAGGATGACCACCCATCCCTAATTGGGCAGGAATGGGACCCTCAAGTCTCAGTCCTGGGCTGTACGACTCCGGGACAGCATTTGCCCCAGATTCACAGTGTCATGCAGGGATCCAAGTTTGGAAAGCAGTGGGTTCCCCTTTGCAGGCTGCTTGGGGCTGCTGGGAGTAGGATGCGGGGGGCACCATATGCACGTGTGCACTTGCACGCATACACATGGCTGAAAACACAGCCAGGCAACGTGGAGAGCAGCCCCCTGCAGGTAAGTCTAGAGAGAGGAGGGTATTGACTTGGCCTGTGACAGCTCATCAAAACTCCTTATGTTGCCTCAGGTCCAAATAATTGCCCACCCCTGGAGTAGGAAGTGCTGCTCTTGAGTGTGCTCCAATAAAGGAGACATCACATTTGCAGGAGCCCATTTTGGGCTGGGAGGTAGTCTGGTTTTAGCCACTTCCCATACACATCTCTGGTAATGGTGTCAGAGCAGGAAGGGTGGACTGGCAACAGAAAGCATAGCCAGAGCAACTGGATGGGTTTTCGGAGGAATAAATTTACTGCAATTTATTCTGAGCACCTCTAACCCATTTGCCTGCCTTCAAATTAAATTGTCTTTTGTATAGCAAGCTTGGCCAGAATGCCAAAATCAGGGTCTAGCTATTTGCTTTTGTTCTTAGGTTCTGACAAAACATTGTGGACTGTGTTTGTCAGCAGGGTCAAGTATGCAAATTCTTAATATATGGCAGTGCTGTTTAAGGTAAGAGATGCTGCTGCTAAGGCCCCGAGTAGAAGTGTTGGAAGCTAAAACAGTAAGGAAACATCACACAATTTGTTATCTCAGGTTTTATCAGTCTTCTATGTCCATCTGAGTCATGTATTCTGGATAAAATCATATTGTCAGAAATAAAATAACAAATAGTATATACTAGAAGTTATATATTATGCACATACTGTATATAGACACATTTTACTACTTTTTGTTATTGTTAAAAATAAGATTGACCACACACACACACACACACACACACACACACACACCCACCCCTATCTAGCTAGATATATATATCTAGATAGATCTCTAGCTCTAGATCTATATATATATAGATCTTGATCTCGATATCTTGATCTCGATATCTAGATGTAGATATTGATATCTAAATATATATATTACCTAGTCCAATTAAATTAAAGATATTTACACCAATGGGCTTATGGGATTTAAAGGAATTTGTGACACCTGAAGTATTATTACTGCTCTAAGGAATTCTGGTTTCACAGTAAAGATTCTACCAATATGAATGAGCACGTTTTTATATATAACACCCTGCTGCAGGGTGTTAACCACTGCCAGTGGCAATTTGTGGACCCCTGGGGCACCAGATAGACCCATCCTTTTGGTTCCTTTGGGCTAACCTCAGGATCCCGGTACAGAGATACCTCCTGTAACAATACTCTGACAAAATAGGTAACTATTTACAATATTTATTGTATATATATACATTGCTATCTGTTCTAAGTTTTAATTCATAACTCAAGTAACTTATGGAATAATACTTATGAACTCAATGCTTATAGCTATAGCTTGATAACAGCATATGTACACGCATAGGTAAGTGATCTCACCCCTGGTGGAGAGGCAGTACGTCTACTCCCCATACAGTAAGGCAACCTTATGTGCATCCGAAACCCGAAAGAAACTCCCGGTAAGTCTGATGTAGACACCCATAAGAATACCCTTTCAGTTGACTGCTGTTGTCTTGACATTACCGTAGTTCAGGCAAGCATAATCAGTCCAGTGTGGGTGTGATGGGAGCTCCCTCGATGGCACCGGGGATCTGCTCCTGCTGCGGGTTGGTGCCCATGCTCCGCTTCCTGTAATACATAACCAACCTCCTCCCCGTGACACCCCTTCCTGCCCCTCAGACAGGGCAGGTGGGTCTATTTCCCTTGTTGTTCACTCCCTCCGGGCCCTCACATGAGGGACACCCTCTTCAGGTGAGTATTCCTTCTGTTACAGTGTTACATATACAGGCAACCCCTGCTTAATACTGTTTCACTTAGCGCTATTTCAGTATAATGTTAATTTGAAATTGATACTTGATTTTACTTAGAGCTCGGCGAGTTTCATTATAACGCTCAGGATCACCATCTTGGGTCGTCAAATACTTTCAGTTTCTCTTAACGCTCAATTTTTCAGGAATCCATTAAGAGCGCTACGCGGGGGTTGCCTGTACAAGCGGTATTCCTGAACTAGTTAGATGTCTGAAGCTGAAAGAACCATTTAATACACAAAAAACAACCAAATAAAGAAACAAACCCACTATCAGAAAGATCTTCAGTGATAATTAAAAGAAAAGAAAATATTTGCTCAAAAGTGCCATCTTGTGGCACTACCAAGTTATTTATTTGATCTCACACTGGGAACATAACACGTTGAGAAACTGAAGGAAATGTTAATACTCGATTCTTGGTATGCAAATTGGTCAAGGAGGTCCAAATAGGGGCAGATTGGAGCAGGCTCATATTCTGTGGAAAATGAGGTTTCTCTGCTTTACATACGTTGAAGCTAAAACAGATCTTTCTGCAGAAAGTAATCAAACTATTCTGCTCATGTATTAGGAAAAGAGTGGGTTTTGAATAGTAATAGTAATAAAAAATATGCATGGAAGTTTTAAGGGAGGTTAGTATCGTCTTATAGTCTATTTCAAATCACCAAGCTATGTATGGAAACAGGTCAATGATGCCATCTTGTTCTTATCCTCTCTTTTCTACTATTATTTGTTACACAATATTTTCTCCTTACTGTGAGAGGGAACCCTTGCCCTGTTACTGGAAAAAGTGCAGAGTAAACAAAACCGGCAGGTTTTTGTGGCCTGAAAGAATAAGAGCTCAGGAAATGAAATGCCAGCTCAGAGGACAGACAAAACTGCCGCTAGGGAGAAGCCTGATGTGGCGGGCAGCAAAGGGAAGAGACGGGGTACCTGCAGCTGCCAGCGGTCCCGCCACAGGTGAGTTGGAACTAAGCAGAGACTGCAGCAAAAGAGAAGCAGCTGGCAGGACTGAAAGGGCTGCTAATGAGAAACCCCTCCGTCATGTATACAAGCGCCCTCTGTGTTTAGGCTGAGCAAAGGGCCAGACAAGAAGGGATTTACTATCATAAAAGGTTTGCCCTCAGGCCAAAAGAGTTCAATCTACCTGGGAAAAGATGAAGTGCTCCCATGGATGTTAGTGTCGCAAGAAAGGGAGCCAGTGTGGACAAGGGTAAAGAACCCCTCTTCTCTGAGGGGTATGTTGGCCCAGAGGGGTGAAGATTTGAGTTCATATGGAAGGGGGGGAGTTGTGTGTGTACCTGGAAGGGCTGTTTTGTTGCAATTAGGACAGTAATGACCAGAGGACCAGGAGTGGCCTTAAAGCACCCTACAAGTTTAAACACTAAGGCCAGAGAACCAGAAAGGAAGAGAATGAATACTGCAAAGGCCAAGAGGGCCCAGAGAGGGAGAGCTAACCCAGCAAGGAGTCTCTGTCTCTCACCTGGGCCCCCTAGTCCTGCTTGGGCTCCAGTGCCTCCCAAGATTTCACCTGTTTTGCTCTCACTTGGCCCACTGGCTTTAGCCCCTCTCCCCAGGCTTTATCCCCTCACAGCCAACTAGGTCACTCTTTTAACACTGAATGCCTCTGAGGCACCCCACCTGTGGCCTCCTTCTCTCCTTTAACTCATCCCAAACCTCTTGGAAAAAATGACCCCCCCCCAAAACAGAAGCAAACATCTCTTGCTGTATACCACTCCCTGCAGAGCTTCTCCACTCAAGGGGATCTGGGTTAGACTGCCCTCCTAGCTTATTGCTGAATGCCGCTCATTTATTCCACAGGAAAAAGGGTGATATTGTCACTATTGCTAATACATAAAGATTTATCAAACATTTTGCATAGAGTAAGAATCTTCTTTTTTTGGCAGAAAGATACATCGATGCTATCCACATAATAACAACCGGTGTTTATTATTAACCTAGCTGGCCTCTTCTTCCATATCTTTGTGGTCACGTATTTTCATCCCTGCCACTGCCCTGACCAGAAAGTCAACAGGTTCTTTACTTAAGGATAATATACCTTCTACAGCTGCTGCCAAGTCATGGGCCCTCTCACTTGGCCTGTAAACTTTATTTTTTAATTTAAAAAAAATTCTTTTAATGATGTTGTTACGAAGGGTGTCTGTGCCTGCTTTTGGGTGGTGGTAGTTTGAGTCCTCAGTCTACAGGGAGGCAAATGTACAAGCTTGTGTGGCCCAGGGGCCAAGGTGCTGATCTCAGACCTGAAAGGGTGTGAGTTTTAGTTCTGGGTGCGAGTACCTGATCTTCGGTCTTCAAGAGTGCCCCGTACAGGCTTGAGAACTTATGACACATACCAAGTTGAGATGGGCCTCAGAGCCCACCTGACTATTGCTAGGGCTCTGGCTTGCAAAAATGCAGGCTTTGGCGTGGGATGCTGAAACCCCTTCTGGTTTTGGCATGCCACACCAAGCCCCAGATTCTAGCTGCGTGTTTTAGTGGGAGCCTGGGGAATGCCTTTGAAGATGGGAAAGTTGATGCAGCCACTAACAGTTTTTTTTCTTTTTCAGTTTTAGGGCAGCCAAGACTATTCAGACTCTAGCAGAAAAGAAGCCAGCCGCCCCATAGGCTTGCGTGGCATCTCTGAGGCTGAGCACCAGGCTGGCAGGTAAAGGGAGGGGTTTAGCTACTTATGGCCCCTTTTTGGCTGGACATGGGGCCCTCTCACAGGTTCTGATTTTGTGTGTGTGCGCGCGCGCATGTGCGTGTAAGTATGCATGTGTGTGTGTTTATCTTGGTATGGGGGTATTTAGCCCCTCAGATGTCAGGCAAGCAAGCAGGCTTACAAGCCTGGCCTGTGGCTCAAGGTGCTGGGCTTTCAAGTGTTGCACAAAAAGTTACGAGTTCTTAACTGGGTGGGGGCTTTTCAAGTTCAGCCTGAAAAAATAATGCTTGAGGACTCTTGACTTTTCCCTGCTCCCCAACACATGCAGGGGTGGGATTGCCCCAGAGCTTGCCATGCCAAGCCTCAGATTGTAGTCTATGCTTTGACTAGAGCCCTGGCAGAGTCTCTGAGGATCTGCAAGCTGTCCAGGCCAAAATTCTTCTTTTTCCCCCCACTTTTTTTAAATTTTGGGGCAGCTGAGACCATTCAGGCCCTAGCAAAAAAGAAGCCAGTAGGCTTGCACAGCATTTCTGAGGCTGAGCATCGCAGTGGCAGGTAAAAGTGGGGCCTTTTTTGGCTGCTTGTGGCTCCTTTTTTTTGCTGGACACTCAGGTGCTCTCTTAGGTTTGCTTCATGGCATGTGCTCAAGGCTACACTGCAGGAGTTCTACATGAGCAGGGACGTGCGTTTGCAGCAGCACAAATAGTAGCGGCACAATTTGTATCACTACTTTGTGCCATAGTGCACGCCCCTACCCATACACTTTACAGTGGGGAACATTGTTCCACTGTTCCTTGTGCTGAGGGGTGGGGTGGGGTTGACTCAGGCTAGCTGGCAGGCAGCCCCCATACTGAGGGATCTGGTGCCCTGGCCAGCTGGGGAGCAGCACTTGAAGACAGGGGAGCAGGCAGCCCTGGGCTAACTGCTCCTGTCTTGGTGTGCCGCAGCGTGGGGACTCCACTGAGGGGCCCCCCACACTGTGACAGGTGGAGACCCCACGCTAAGGCACTGCCTGCCACAAACCTGTGGTGCCACAAACCATCCATGTCTGCACATGTGAATTCAGTCCAAGAGTTATTGGGCACTGAGCAGGAAAAAGTAGGTGTGACACTTCTCTGCCGCAGCTCCAAGCTCAGCACATCACAGCATAGACACTGCTTAGAGATAGCGTGCCTGGTCTAGCTGCTGAACTCATCAGAATATATTGGCATAGTAGGGGACCTTGCATGTGCCCATGGCAGTACCATTTCTTTGTAGGGTTAGGGAGTTTCCTAATCTGAAATAGTTGTGTGCGAGGAGAAAGCAGGAAATCATGATGGCAACAGAAGCAGTGTCACTGTCAAAGATAATGTATTTTAGGGCTTGTGATCCATTATCCTGCATGCAAAATTGAGGAACTAGAAATCATCCCCAGACTGAAGTCTCCACAGAGATTCTGGATTCTTATCCTGTTACCTGTACTAGCTTTTATAACCCGTATATCCTTATAAACCCTCACTGAGTTAACTGCTTTGTTTATCCCTTTTGATCTCTTCAACTTACCTCCCCCCTTTCAGCGGTACCCCCACCTTTCCTTCCTCTTTTCCTATTTTTTATATATAAGTGACTTTATTCCTTTCTAATTAGTGACCCTGCTCTCTGAAATTCCATAGCATCCAACAGAAGTAGCTTACAAAAGATCATGCTTCTCTAAATGAGGTAATCCGTAGTGACACCCTGCCACACTTTCTGTCTAACTTCAGAATAACAGAGCTAACTACTCATGGAAGTTGCATGCAGATAAATATACTCGTCTAGCTATGTAATGAATTTAAGAAGTGCTTAGGACAATGTGGTTTATTCAGACGAGATTTTTCAAGTGTGTGCGCAAAGGAACTAAGATTTCTGCACTGATTTGTCACATCTGCCCTCTAGCTGAAAGGTCAATGATGTCAAATGCAGCAGGAGCGACAGTTCATGTACTTTATGTATAGTATGACCTTTTGTAAGCAGAGGGCTTACTTCATCAGAGGCTATGAAGGGACTTCAGGAAAC
Source organism: Alligator sinensis (assembly GCF_000455745.1). NCBI lineage: Eukaryota > Metazoa > Chordata > Crocodylia > Alligatoridae > Alligator > Alligator sinensis. The sequence continues at coordinate 272,196 of NW_005843142.1, read as the reverse complement.
AGTTTCTAAATAAAAAGTAGTGATTGGAATACAAAGGGTAGGGATTGGGAAAAAGAGGGGCACTGCTGATAGGCAAGGAGGGTAGGAAGAGGAAAAAGCATTTTCCCATTGAGGTTCTTAGGGGTTATACAAGCTAATCCAGGTCCTGCAGTCCCTTCACATCATTTGATGAAATAAGCCTCTGCTTATGAAAGCTGATGTTATACATTGCTAATTTAGTTAGTCTGCAAGGTGCAAATCTACCCTGGCTTCTGTCTAATTTCAAACTAAGATGGCTAACTACTTCTCACTGGATTCATACAGCAATACTAGAGTAAGTTATATATCTCTGTTGCACTTTTTCCAGGCCATTGGCACATTACTGCATTTTTCCATATGAACCCAGCCATTGTTGTGCCAGATGCATTTGACATTGTTAACTTTTCAAACATGGGTTAGCCAACCCTGCACATTTAGTCTTGTCCAGATTAACAATGCTAATCTGGACAAGACCAGAGAGGCTTTTGCTAGTTGTGAAATTTACTGAGGCAAAATCCAAATAGGTTTTTTTGCTGGCTGGCTCTCTCTCTAGTTTATAAATTGAGACATGCAGGTTACTTCCAAGATGCACTCCACCAGTTGAGGTCCAAAGCTAAGAAGAGATTAGATCCCACTTTTTCAGCCCTAAAAGGGGTGGTCAAAAGGGTAAGTTTAGCCAAGTCAACCAGCAGTGCTGGTTAGGAGGCCCAACTTGGGTTTTCCGGTGTGTTGGATGAAATAATAATGAGATTTAAAGAGGTTAATTAAAAAAATATTAATAATAAAGAAATTAAAGAATTAAAAGAGAGAATTATTAAAGAAAGAACTGGAAAAAGCAATAACAGTGAGTTTTAACACAGTTTCAGATGAACAAGGACAATATATTCAATGTTTTACCAGGCAATGGATATGCATTACCAGGCACCAATATGCTTCCACACCACAGCTTTATACTAGATCAGACTCCTTTAATCTAGTGCAGCAGCTGTGTCTCAGTTCACGCACTCAAGCAAGCACGGACACACAAGAATCGTTCACTCACCCACACAATGGAGCCCTCAACAGGTCTGGCAGCTTTGAACAGGACAAGGAAGACAGGAGCTCTTCTCCTCACCGTCTTAGAACCTTTAAAGGCAAAAGATGAAGCCACAAGAACCAGGAACCAAAGAAAGGCAGGAATGAATGAGCTGATGAACCAAACGAAACAAAGAAATCCTGAAAGCAACCCCCGCCCCACCCCCGACACAACCACAACAGCTGTCTTGTCTATCTTCTGCATCTCTCATCACACCACCTTTGCCTAGCCAGTCATCCTGGGTCACTGCCTGTTCATCCTATACATCACCAATCACTTTCATTCTTACCTTGATACATTCCTGTCATTCAAAACTGTCTCTTGCATTTACCTTAGTCCTCTTTATGCCTTCCTGTCAATTTGACAAACACACCTGCACATGCTTCTCACTCCTAAGTAGGTTAACAATCCATAAATTCAATCCTTCTAGGAGTTTCTTAGGTTGGCCATAACCACACACACTCATAACTTTAACAGTACATCAATATTAACAATAACAATATTGAAACAGAGAGTTAGGTCTACACACTAGCTGGAAAAAGCATAACCACCCATGGGCTGCTATTAAGTGGCCATACTACCCTATGAAGAAATTGTAGCCACTGGATCTACACCGTGTATGAATCCAATGATATAACCTAAGCACTATACAATGATAAAAGTGCAAAGAACTGAGGTTGGCTGCTGGGCACTTCCATATCATTCCATTCCCTGTTTCTCCATTGCATAAAAGCATTGTGGGACTCGCTCTATGTAGGTTACAAAAGGACAAAAAAGCTAGCTTATGCAATTAGGGAAAGTTCTAAAGGAGAATTGAAAAGTTTCTAGAAAATATTAAGGTTCTGTGAAATTATGTGTGTACACAAAATGATACCCAAATATTGGGCTTTTGATTTTGTTCCTGTTATTAAAATGCCAGACATGACAAACTGCACTGCTAGTGCTGCTTGGTTCTTTAAGGCCATTCCATTACATTCCTCGTGAAGTGATAGTGTTTAAGCCTAGATGAAAATGCAGTGAAATCACTGAATACCAGCAGTAAAGCAGTTGAAAAGATCTAGCCTCATTAAACATGTGTGTTGAATGCCCAGAATAACTAGGCGTGTAATTACAAGATCAAAAGCCAAACTTTAGTAATTTAATCTTTCACTCACCCTTTAAATAAAAAAGTAACAAACATTGGAAATGACATCTTTCCACTGCTTGCTTTTCCTCTTTCAAAAATGGGATCATTTGAAAATCCTTGCTTTTTCTGATTTCTCTTTCACCTGTAGCAGGGTGTGAATGCACACTAAAGGCATAGACAGAAGTGACAATTTTCACCTGATTTGGCCCCTGAAAGTGCTCTACAGCTGTAACCAAACAGAAGCGAACAGCTGCAGAACACTTTAAAAGGGCATGATCTTGCACAAATCTGAACCCTCATTACATGAGGGTTCAGATGAAAGCATACATCTGATGACACCCTCAAGCTCTGCCCACTCTCTCAGTCCCCCTCCCCATGGCTGCTGTGCCTGGCCCAGCTCCCAGCTCTTTAAAAAGCAGTGTGTGGGGGGGCTTTTTTTTTTTAAAGAAGGGCTGCCAAGGGAGGGGGCTGGGAGAGTGGCTCAGGGGGGCTGGGGGAGCAAGCAGGGGATGGGGCCTGGTGGGGGTCCCCACATGGTCCCCTCCTCTCTCCTTCAGCCCCCGCCCTCCCCACCCCCTACTTACCAGCATGGAGTCCAGGTCCAGCCCCCTGCAGCAGCAAGTGGGCACTGCCCAAATCTCTGAAGCTCTCCGACTCATTTCAGAATCGATTTGGAGAGCTTCAAATGGATTTGCACCTTTTCATTGGTCTCTTGATCGATTTGGATTCGGAGATTCAGCCGCTGAATCAGGCCTGATCTTCTCCGAATAGAATCAGCACCCGAAGCTTTGCACAGTCCTACAGAATTGTGTTTCCGCCATCATGGCAGCAGTTAGTGAAAATGCAAAGGGAAATATGTGTGTTCTTTTGGAAAGCAAAAAGAGAAAGGCTAGCCTGAACAGAACTGTATAAAACAAGAGAGATGGGGGTGATGGGGGATGCTGCACATAGGGTTGTTCTATGTAGGTGCAATGTGTAAAGCAGCAACAGAGGGGGAAAGGAAAGCAGCATGCTGATTTTTGGCAGGTATGATCTTGAGAAGAGGGAGTTCTTGGAAGAAGCCATAGGCATGGCAACCTCCCATTCATTACATAAGAATGGAATATTTTATAAGGATGTAAAAAAGAGGAGAGGTGGGAGGTGGGGCAGGTCCTGAAAGATCACAAGCAATTGACAAAAACTGTGAAAGAGAAAGAGAGAGAGCAAGAGAGAGGATGACAACGATAGGGGACCTTACAGAAGGATTAGTGAAAAAAGTGTGGATGGAGGTGGCTGACGAATGACAGAAAGGGGAGCATGCTGATCTAGCATGACTGATCGTACAAAATATCTTGCCAGTGAGGGCAGGGCTGGATTAACGCTTTAGTGGGCCCTAGGCAAACAAACTTGTGGGCCCCGGGCTGGTCAAGACCTTCCTTCCCACCCCAGTGTTGATGTCCACTGGGAGCGGAGCTCGGAGCCGCTGCTAGGAAGCTGCTGCTGCGGCCGGGGGGGTTAGAGGGGGGGGGTGCTGCTGCGGCAGTGAGGCTAGCGGAGGGGAGGGCAAGGGAAGGGAAGGGAAGGGAGGCAGACGGGGCCATTTGCACTGCCGCCACAGAGGGAAGGACCGGGGGCCCCCTGCAACTCAGGGCCCTAGGCAGGTGTCTAGTTTGCCTATGCATTAATTTGGGCCTGGGTGAGGGAAGTACAACATAGATGGAGCTTGGCGAGAACAGCAAAGTGTCCAAAGGAGAGTTGTGTGGATGAAGAAATGGTGGGACATGTTTTGGGAGAGTATGTATCCAAAGGTTGTGTGGGAAGGTACGTTGTTTTTTGAGTGTTATAAAAAGAAGCCAGTCCTTAACACAAGAGTTGGTATTGTATAGGTTCATACCAAAGGGGTCAGAGGAAACAATATTAAGGGTACTGTTAGCAAGTGTTAAAACCAGTAAATGGAAAGTAAGAAACCTCTGGGTTTTTTAAGTGGGCTGCATGAACTGAAATACTGCATCAATCAGGACAAGGAAGAGATCGGACAAGAGGAGAGGTCTATTAGAGAAAGGTTAATTGATATTCATGAGGTTCTGTATGAAGAACCAGAGTTCTGTAAGGCTTTTTTTGGTGGGAAATTATGTAGTTGTATATTTATATGTAGTTATTTTGTAATATGAAATCTTGGTAATATAAGGATGCTCAATATGTGAAGCTTTGTAAGTCTAAAGTGATGTGTGTTTTTAATAACATTTGTAATAAAATGAAAAGGTTCCCATTCAGTATGTTTGCTCAATATGGGCCATGGATTTTATAGTCATGTTTAATGTTGGCTGCATTTAATCAGCTTCATAGCTGGTTTCCATTACTGAGCACATGCTGCTTTTGGCAGCAATTTAATGATAGACAATGTATTTAATGAGGGTTCTTTGTAAGTAAATATAAGATGGCGGGCTTTTCCCTCCACGTTGATTGGAGAAAAAAACCCTGCTTTGTGTTCAAGTAAATATGGTATTAAAAATGTAGGAGTTGCTTCCTATAGTATATAGTTCAGAAATGGAACCACAGGAAAACTGGGGAAGGGGAGCAAGGAGGGAGCATGTCATTCATAATAAGCAGCAGTATAGCCAAGAAAGTCTAGCCCTAAGTAAACCTGTTCTTTATCCCAAATGTCTTTCCATCCCATTTACAAAGAATGAACACAATATTTTTTGCTTCCATGCCTCCTTTTAAGTAAAGCCTCTTTAAAATTTACTTTGCAAAGGTGGACATAGGTTTTCAGGGGTCCTCAGTGCTTCTTTCAGCACTGGCCACAAATTTTCTTTCAAGACAGTTTTCTTTGCCTGATGGCTTGTGTAAACTGCCTCCAGCCAGCTTGTGATGGCCTCAATGGGTCAAAACCTAGCCATGGTTACTGGCACTTCTGAGAGTGGATGCACTTCACATGCACAAGGGGGAGCTCACCCCCCAGCCACAGGCAGGAGGCTGCATCTTAGTCTTGTGCTGCTTTGTGATCATCTTTACAGTGACAAGTTCTATCATGACTCTCCAGACTTGAAGCCAAAGGAGGGATGCCCATAGACTGCACTTCTTGCAAACCGGCCTTAATGGAGCTCAAGGCTAATTTCTCTTTAAACCCAACATCTGTGTAACAGAAAAGGAAAAAAAACAGTAAAAACCGGGAGGCTTTTGGAATTCAGGCCAAATGTTTTAAACCTAGATACCTATAATTGGGTACTTAAACGTCAGATTAGTAGGAGCTCAAGCAGAATTGGCCTGATTTTTTAAAAGGTGCTTTACATCTGTAGTTCCCATTTACTTCAATAGGAGCAAGAGGTACTCCACATCTGTATATCGAGGGTAGGATTTTAAAGCAGCATCTAGGTGATATAAGATGCTGATTTAAGATGCTTTTGAAAATCCCACCACAGGCCAAAATTTAACAGATTTAAGAACCAAACATAAAGCACCTACCGTTTAAAAATTTGACTTCAATCAATTTTTGATAACTAATTTAAAAAATATGACCCAGTATTTATCATAGATGTGTAAGTGTGTATTATGTAATCATTTACATTTTTATACTCTGGCTATTATTACCATAATAGCTAACCTTGCTGGCAGCCTTCTGCAAGAAAAGAAATGAATAACCATCTTAACACTTAGAGCATTTATACACGTGCTCCAGGAGGTAGTGGGAGGGAGGTGCTTTAATTAGTGCAGCTCCAAGAGCTGTGCTAATTAAAAGCGCCCAGAGCATCACATGCAGCAGCATCACCACACTGAGAAATGGCTCATTGAATGAGCTCATTGAATGAGTTTTAGTTTAAAGCACCACCATTTTTCAGTGCAGGGACGCTGATACACGTGATGCTGTAGTTTGCTGGAGTACAGTAATTACTACACTTCAGCAGACTCGATTAATTGAATCTACTCTGATGTGTTGGAATGACAGTGCTTTGGAGCAGCCACCCTACACGTGTATAAGAGCCCTTAGATGCATTTGTTCCACGTCAAGGTTGTGGCACTTTAGCAGGGCAGTGTGGAAAAGCTTGTATTTACCCTACGCATATTGTAGTGGTGTAATAGAAGATTTTCATCCTCAGGAGTGTCTAGCATTTCACTAGAATAAGGTGGAAAGGAAGGGCTCTAAGGGTATGTACAGACACTCCAGGAGGTTAGAGGGAGGTTAGATAAAATTAAAAATGGCCACCTGACCTAAGGTAAGTTGGGTTTGGGTGGGGAGGGGTTAAGGGGGGAAGATCAGGGAACAAGTGGTGTCTGAATAAGGCTGCTTATTGGGAAGTCCCAAGGAAGAACTTTGCCCTTCCCCTCTGAAAAGAGGTAGAGTGAGCCTTTCTTCCTTTTCTGTGACAGCTGGGACTTAGAAATGACTGGCATAAGAGACACAAGGGGAACTTGGAGATACTCCAAGGACCAAGGAAGTTTGGGGAGGAGGATCCTCCAAAGAACAGGCTGAAGTAGCAGTCCTTCAGCTGGCTCCACATATGAGCATCGAGATCTGGCTGTGCAACACAAAGGCAATGTGTTTGCTTGCAGACAGCTCCTACCAGCTGCATTACCAGATTAATTACCAGGATGCTGCTGCTCTTTTTCTTTTAATGCACCATTAGTAAATACCAGACATTCAGCAGTCTTGCTGCTGGATGCATGCCATAAACAGTACGTTCGAAAACCAGGAAGTATTTGAGACTCTTGTTGTTTCTGTACAGCACTGTGGCTGCATGACACTTGCTTGTGATCTTAACAGTTTACAAAGCATCAAAGAGAAAGTACAGGAATCTGAGGCTGTGTTGGCAGGGCGCCTGTCTGTGAACACATGCCCCAGGGAAGGTGGCTCGCTTAAGAGAAATTAAATTTGTCTCATTCAACTCAGGATAGATGTAGTGCTGATCCTTCCAATGGCCTTAAATGTCACCAGAAGTGTGCATCTTATGGCGGCTTGGTTGCAGTGGTGCTGTAGTTGTGAGTGTCCAGGTGATGTACAAAAGGTGAGGGATTTTTGTGATATATTTTACTGGACCCACTGTTTAATCAGGAGAGGTTAGACAAGCTTTTGGGCATATGTTGGGCACAAATTGATCCAGTAAAAGATATCAGGAAAAAACAAAACCCCGGTGTCTTGTGACAAGCATGTGGTGGGACCCAAATACGCATCTGAAATCACAGCCTCACTAACTTTGGTTGAGTCTGGAGGTGGCTGAGAAGAGAGCTTAACTACGAAGCACTGTGCCAACAGGATGTAGTGTCCTGCCTGCCTGCTCCCACCTCACACACCCCAGCCCAGAAGTGAGGTGGTGACAGCCCTCTAATTAGGGTGGCCATCACAGAGGATATTCCGTTTTTCTGCTACTCTGTTCTCTGTCCTCTATTGATAGGAAACCCGACACCTTTATGTCCACTATTTTTCTCTCCAAGGGGAAAATAGAGGACATAAAGGCTTCCAGTTTTGTATCAATACAGGACAGAGGACAACCACACTGTCCTCTATGTTGACCACCCTACCTCCGATGCAGTTCTACCCTGAGGCTCCGCTTTGAGGCACTGCTCTCAACTGGGCTGGAGACAGATCTTCAGAGCCATGGTAAACCACGTCATCCAAGTGGCTTTGCAGCCTTGTCTCCAAGCTTGTGTATGAAGGAGCAAACAGGTGGGACATACTGAATGGCAGCATTCCCAGGGCAGCTGCAGAAGCCAAGTGGACATCTCCATGAGGAGCTTGATGGTCCTTTACAATATATTACCTGTTTTTTATGTCTGTTTTGAATTTTTTTTTTGCTATTTTAAGCCTTTAAGGAAGAAACTTCACCCAAGGGCAAATGAATTTCTGAACTGAATTTCTGCTGCTAACAGGAGTACGTGCCTGAGGGAGGGGGATGTCTGGGGTTGTACAGACACAAGAGGAAAAATGTCAGTTACTGGGAAGAAATCACAGCATAACCCTACAGGAAAAGCTATGTTCATTTACCAAGGGAGTGTTGCTTTTCTGCTTTGATTCCTGTGTCATGGCTCTGTTTCATGCTTGGTGTCAGTGCCATTTCCCTACTGGTTTCTGTGTTGCACAAAAACCAAGACAATCAAGTTTGGGAGGAAATGATAGGAAGAAATAAGAGGCCAAGTCTGAGACATTTCAGTGTCATTTGTTTTGTTCACTAGGGAAACAGTGATGTCCAAGAGAATTTAAGGGAAGAACAAAGTGATCTAAAGCCAAAGCACTTGAGAGCTCAACAGCTGAGAGCTGAAAAAGTGCTGTTTCTGTTCAGGGCTCAGGTGACAGGCATCCCAAGTGGGACTCTAGGCAATGGGGCAGTGAAAGCTGCCTCTTCTGCCAGATCTTGAGTTGACTTCCAAGTTTTCAAAAGTGGCTTTGAATGTTGGTGCCTTGTGTCCCAGCCGCCAGCGGAGGGTTTGGGATTGATTGAGAGTGTGGTTGGGGGGTAGAAAGGTAAGAAAGGTTTATTGACTTAACAAAAACACGACTACGCGTAGTATACTAAGACAGATAATGACAGACAATAATAATTTGTGTCGGCAACTTATTGGCTGTTCCCTCCGATGCCTGATGTACGACAAGTTTTTCTTTCTACAAAGCTCAGCGAAGTCAAGCATCCCCGATCAGCGCTGTCTGAGAGGTACCAGGAAGGACCCTGGTATTCAGTCTTTGGGCTCCTTGAGATCCACGGGCCCACTGATCCAGGTCAACAGCTAATTAGTAGTTCCTTTTACAGAGCTGTATCTTCCTTTTAAATGATTGCCGGATATGCTAGTCAATTTATAACTTCTGAGCTATGCTGATAACTTACAGCCATTTAGATTCTTTTTACTTTAACTGTCCTTAGACTGACCAATAGCAGTACAAGACTTGCATTCTTTTGATAAGGTTAATTTTAACTACGCCACAGGGCCTACCATCACTTCTATAAGACTTTGCTAAATTTACTAGGCCTTATACTATATACAAGGCCTCACTACATCTTAGACTTGAATTAGGCTCTTAACAACAACATATAGCTTAATATCTGAACAAATGACAGAAAAACACTTGGTCTAATCTTCATAGAGCCTTCAGCAAGCATTTTTATCACACATAATTTTCAACTGTCACACCTTGTTGTTTGGGTGCTGAACCCAAGATGCCCTGGGGCTTATCGTCAGAGGTGCTGGCCACCCAGCAACTCCTCATTGCTTTTGGTAGGAGCTGTGGGGCCATGGCACCTAAACATGGAGGCACCAGAGTTAGTGGACAGGTCTGAGTGTTTGTCTTTGCTGTGTCCATTTCCCCTTTTCAGAACAGAGATGATCATATTTACTGTCTCCTGGGGTAGAGGGGTGAAAATGGATTCATACCCATTGTGCAAGTGCATGGAAGTCACTGAGATGGAAGGGTTGAGAGCAGTTCCCAGCATTCCCTGTTGTTCAATGCTGCAGGTGTTCTGCTGTTAGGATGAGGCTTGCTGCTTTGTGGATACCAGTCTCTTTGGCTACATCGATGCTATATGGCTAGTGTGTCCTGGCAGGGACAGTCCTGAGCACGTACCCTGCACCTTAGCATGTGTCAAACCCAGAAATGTGGCAGTCAGTTTGCTCCAGGGGTTCTCTTCTTCCCCACAGTCTCTGGTGCTGTGGAGAGCAGCTGCTGGGACAGGCTTGGAGAAGCTTCCTGGCTGCACTTCTAGGTTTGGCATGGGAGCGGGAGCAAGGTTAGGGCATGATTAGAGCATGAAGGGGTCCTTGCCAGGGTGCAATGTGGACATTTCCTTTGTACCTTGGCATGCCCTGAGGATGGCACCTGAGCAGCTTTTGTACAGAGGTATTTGCCTTTGAGCCCCATTGTGCTGAGTTGTCTTTCTTTGCCATTTGTCCACTTCGCCCAAGAGACACAGGACAGAGGAAGCTACAACCCTCCTTTAGTGGCTCATTAAAATAACATTACAAATGATACAAAAATAGAATTGTTCTTAAAACTTACCTGCTAGATTACACCCTAAATATGTGCCTCTGCTGGGGAAAGATGGCTTTGGGAAATGCTTAGAATCACAAGATGCCTATACACATGCTCAGGGGTGCTGGGGGGGAAGAGGTTATTATTGCCTTTCCCAGGGGCTTATACACATGATGCTGCATCAATGTTAAAACGTTCTAATTAGAATGGGATCAGATTCGATTAATTGATGTGATTGAATCAGAATGCATCAGAGCACATATATGGATGCCCATAGAGTCAACTCTAGAGAAAAATGCTATCCAGGGAAATGTTGGTGGGAATGCTCTTTTAGCCAGAATGCCTACTAGCTCATTTCTCTCTGACCCTACGAGGAAGGCTGCTGGCTTTTTCCAGTGCACAGGTGCTGAGACGAGTTGTCCCTCAGAGAATACGGAGTGTTTTTTCTCTTTCTTTTTTGCCCACTTTTCAGTGCAGGCCAGGGGCACAGTTGCCTCATGTAAGCACTCTGTTGTTATAGTCATACTTCTTCCAGCCAAAGTCTCACTAGCTCATTGAATCGTGGTGGTCCAGCCATCTCTTTCTTTTGAAGGGGCAGTCCTCCTACAGAAGTTCCTCTTTGTTCTGGCTGGTCAGGCACCTGAATCATTGCCTCAGGAAGCATGGGCCATGGGGCACAGACAGGTTCTAGCAGCTTTGGGTTACTTGCTGGCTGGAGACAGAAGCGGTACTTCGGACAGAGGGTTCAAGGTCGCTTAACATAGCTCTGAGCGCTCAAAGGAAGAAGTCATAGACCGTAATTGTGCACCAATATTATAGATTCACGTCTTGATTTACTACTATATTTATATTAATAATGTTTTTATGTTGGTGGGCTCTATTTTTAGTGTGGTATTTGTGGTTCGGTTGTTGGCTACAAATGTCCAGCTCGGGATCCTTAAAATTCTGGTTTATTAGACGGATTGAAACACTGTAATGAAGTCAAATCATAAACCTTGGGGCTGGGCCCCCCCACCACACACACATACAGTAGCGAGCTACAAGAGTCAGGTATATCTATCCCACAGGCGCTGGAGTCTGCCGTCGATGGCCAGTCGAGGCTTCTTTCAGCGTGGTGTTATCCTCCAGAAGGGGGTCGCCGGCTGGTCCTTCTGGCTGGACAGGTCGGGTGCTGGTCAAGTTGGAGATCAAGAGGGTGCCGCTGAGGGTCACTTTTCACTGCTTTTTATCTGTCCTTGGCAGACTTTGGTGACTCCCCAGTTTTCAGGTTTGCCCAATCCAGGGGTCGTTGACCCTCGTGGGACTTCCCCCTCAGTGGCTACTGGATGGCATCTGTCAGCCCCAGGGGTTGTCCGCATATACATGCAGGTTTGGGATTCCGTTGATGAATTTTGAATAGGGCTCTGGGAGCAGTCGATCTGGAGATATTCAGCCCAAAAGTTGGTCCCCGGCATTGATTAACTCAGACCAGGACTTCTAGCCCTTGAACAGTGAAGTTGAGAGAATTCCCGGTTGCTACATTGTCTCCTATTGATTTCTCCGGTTGGTTGATCTGTGGTTTCCCTAGGTGTTAATTGCCGCCTGCTACTGTGTTACACATTCAATCACTGATTCACTCGGCTCGTTCAGGGGCCCGCCTGATACAAGGAAGCGACAGTTTGATTCCTGCCCTTGTTAACATTGTTACAATGTATAACTTACTTCTGAAACTAAACACATTTAGTTAAAAGGTGAGGAGTATAAAATATAAGCTACAAGAGTAATGCCATGGCACACAAATAGATAAAAATACCAAAATACAAGGGGAGATACAAAATGCACACACACAAACTTTAAAACACAATTCCTTATCTTAAAGTGAAAGAAAGAGGAAGGAAGAGGAGGTAGAAGAGGAAAAACATATCCAAGGAAGGGAGAGCAACTGGAGGCAAGAGGAAAAGGGGGCTTTCTGCTACACAGTTACTTTGTTCAAACTTGTTTGTACTGTGGTTTCATGTGTGTTGTGTCATCTTCGGAAGCATGGCATTTGGCTGGAATCCATAATAATAATAATAATAATAATAATACTTGCATGCACCCATGCATATTTGCACAGTTCTTAGCCTCACATACCACTGAGCGAGGTGGAAAGATCATCATTCACGCAGCTGGTGTCCATGTGGTAGATGGTGAACCCCAGAAAGAACGACAAAGATTAGCCTCCCTTTGCTGTTCAACACTTCTGCTCCAGTGCTGGAGTGTCACTACACTGCAGAGCTTTCACACCAGCCTTCAAGTCATCAAGTTGCCCCACAAGCTGCTATATATGCTGTTGCACCATCTGCAGGCCAAGAAAGAGGTGTTGGATGCTTTTAAATTAAAAAAATGTTAAGTAATTCAGTCATGTGGTCACAGGAAGAAAAACAAAATGTGCTTAATAAATAATTGACTGTAACTTAGTAACAGAATTCTAATATTGTTATTATCCAGTAGCAGTTATCAGAATACCCGCTTGTGGGGGCTTCAGGCATTCTTATTGGGTAGGGGGTATTAAAGGGCTATCAATGGCTTCTTGTGTTTCTATGGAAGTCCCAAGTGAGGAGAGGAGAAGCTGGGAAAGGTTGTTGATGGACTCTGTCCACAAAGATCCTGGCTTTTTCTCTGTACCTATGATCATGTTGGCTGCCCATCACAGGACACTGGGAGCTCTTCAGGAGGTGTTAGCTCTGGGACAGGAAGTCATGCACTCTTCCTGGGTACCATTGGATCTAGGGAAGGGACAAGGAGGGAAAGGACAGAACACGAGAGGAGAAATGGGCTGGATCCAAGTGCAACCACAGATGAATCCAACTTCAGTGCCTGCATCTAGTTTCTTCCAGAGCACTCATTTGGAGCCAGCTCTTCAAACAGTGCTCAGGTTGCCAAAGCATAACATTATTTGAAGAAGAAGGAGAACTTTTCTGGGGCCTCAGCAGAGATGAGAGCCATGTGATGGTAGATGAGGTGCCCCAAGGGGACAGGGGAAGATCCACCCCCAGGAACAGTAAAAACTAGACCAAATGGAGCAAAGGCTTAGTCCAATGGCAGACAGAAAATGTGGAGAGGTTCTTGCCTTTTCTCAGTTTCTAGTGTCTGTGATTCTGATGGAGATCATCTGCATCCAGACAGCCAGAGGGTTGGATAAGCCAGTAGTACAATCCACGGACTTATGGCTTCAAGGTTGATGCCCAGACCTTTTGCTCATGTCTTCTGCTGCTGCCTAAGCCCAGTGAACAAAGAACTACTTTTAGAAAGTTGTCTTATATCTTAAGTATTCTATGGCAGGGTCTCACCTAGAAAAGCCAACACTACAAGAGTCAGTGTGGGGCAGAGGGTCACCTAGACTGCAAAGAAGAATTTCATGGGAGATGCAGCTGTCCAACACTTTCACAAGATCATAATTTTGATTAGATCATCCTGTGCTAAGGAAAGCCAGTGTTCCTTTGTAAGGCAGAATGTGCACAAGGCCTGCTGGGTGTCAGCATGAGCCATCGTGAAAGTCTCCTGCAGTTTTCATCCTGTGAAGTCACAACATTATGCTCAAGTCCACTTGCAGCTTTGCAGGGCAGGAGAGGGAGGAGGAAGTCAGGAGAACACAGGACAGGTCTTGGTAGGGAGGTCTGAGGCCAGCAAGTCCAGTTCCCTTCTACACGGGTGACCACATCATTCTATTCCCTTTGTAAACATACCATATTCTGTCTGAGATCTGGTTGGATTGCTAGCATTGCAGAAAAATAGACAGGGAACAGTGTCAAAAAAACAATAGGAAGCTGACAAAGGCAATGACTCCTGACTCGTAGAGGGCCCATAACTTCTCCTGGGCTCTTGCAGTCACTGCATTCCTATCTGACATAAAAAGGACGGCATCCAGGGCCATGTATTTTCCTTCCATGTTTTTTTGGCAGGCAGCTGCAAGTCCAGTGGCTCAGCCTGCAGATACTTGGCTAACAGAGTTCTGCAAGGAGCATTTGTGGATGCTGTCTGGAAATGTGGACTGAATGTCCCTGCTTTCCTGTTAATGACATCTGAAGTCGGTGCTTCTCATGCCAATGAGAATCCTTTGTCTAGCAGGCAATCCTGGCTACTGCTATAGCAGCCCTCACCAGAGGGTCTGTACTCATGCTGGCAAAGGATGCTGAAAACAGGATGGGATGGTGGCCTAGGTCCTGCAGATTAGGTGAACCTTAAAGTCCCATCTGGCCTGGAGACCTCTCTTTCCACAACCAGGGGGTAGTGTAACAGGGTGCACCTCTAGAGACAACTATTGTGTTCCTTGGTGGTCCCACCAGCCCCGTTCCCTACTCCAGTTCACCAGTTTGCAGGCCCCACAGAACCAGAGTTTGGTTGTTGGTACTTTGTTCCAGACTGCTCATCATCAGGCTGCCTGAATCCTGACACCTAGCCTGAGCACACCTCTGTCTGCCTTCTCAGCTTGAGGACCTGGCCCCTACTCACTGATCTGGCCTTCTGCCCCTCCCCAATGTCCACCTTTCTCACTCTCACTGGGCTTCCTTCCCTCTCCCCAGACCTTAGCCCTTCCCAGCTCACCCCAGCCGCAGGCCCCCGTACTGTCTCTGTCCTCTGGTCCCCCTGGCCTAAGCAGCAGGGCTGTGTGAAACAGCACCGTTCCATTTCGCCTTGAGTTTTGAGGTTTCGACGGAATGGTGTTCTGTTCTGAATTTCATTTAGATTCAAAACAGCTGTTCCATTTTGCTTCGTTGAAACAGTGAGGCTGTTTCGACCCTGTTTCGAAGTTTTGCTAGATCAGGCTGGGGGCGTGGAGTCCGCTGGGCTCAGTTCCTTTCCCCAGCTCAATCGCAGCACTGGGGAGGGGAGTTCCCTTCCTCTGCACTGTTATCGGCTTCCCGCAGCCCGGCAGCAGCCGGGAGTGCAGCCCTGGCTCTCCCATGTCTCTCACCACCTCACTGCTGGCTGCTTCAAAACCTGAAATGTTTTGAAACTTTTGAAACATTTTGACTAGCCTCATTTTGTTTCGAGGCTGTTCTGAAGCCCTTCATTTCGATTCGATTTCACTGTTTTGAGCTTGAAATGAGTCGAAACAGTGTCAAATCGAAACAGCCAGCAAAATTTCACGCAGCCCTACTATGCAGGGCTAAAACACCAAGTGTTCCTCAGGCACCCCCATGTGTGGCCTCCACACCAGCCTCCAGCCACAGTCCAGTCATCCAGTTACTTAAACACAAAATACAAACATGTGCCAATGTGGGGCCTATGATCCCTCCCTGACTTGAGTCATGCTCTACTCTGCACAATCTCTCCCCCACAGACAGGTTTCTTGGCACAATTTCCTTCTCCAGATTTCTGTCCATGAAGGTCAGAGATTGTAAGAGATCTTGAGGCAGGCTTGAAGAGGGGACATCAGGGTGCAGGAGTTGTCCTTCTGTAGAGTTCTCTGAAGAAGTCCTCTCCCTGTGAGACTTGCGTGTCAGAAAGGTAACAGCAGAGGAGGATGCAAACTTAGCTCATGCACCCAATCCTTTGCTTCCCCTTCCCTTGTGTACTCAGTTCCTGGGAATGACTCTGGGGACCATCGATAATGACAGCTGAGCTTGGAGCTGCAGCAGCAGGTGGCCAGCTACACCAGCCCCTCCCCAGAGAAGGTGCTTGGTCTTGGCAATGCCAGGGTTTCTGCATCTTCTTCACGGGGCTCTGGTAGGAAACTGCATAGGGCTTCTTTCTGGCGCTTGTGGTTTTCTGTTCTGTTTTCCCAATCAAAGGTATTTTCTTTGGTTCCCTCCTGTCTTCACTGAGCCAGATGGAACTGCAGGGAGGGACTGTTTCACTGCCTTTATTGACTGGACAATATAACCAGCTCTAAGCACCTAATCCCCATGCACATGTGTGCTTGCTCACACATGTGCACACATGCATGAATGCATGCATGCATGCAAGTGGCAGCACATGTACACACATACCTGCCTCCCTTTTGAGGGTCCAGAGAGCCCAATGGAACCTATGTTTACTGGGAAATGTCCAGAGGAGCCTATGGCTCTGCTCCAGGGCAGGTCCAGTCCACAAGTGCTACCACTGTGGCTGAGCTGAGCATCTCAGCACCCTCAGCTGTTTGAGCCCAGCAGGTGCACTCACAGCAAGCCGAATGTCTGCTGGGAGCTTCAGCTTCAGCCCAAAGCACAGGAGCTAGGGCCATCTCCCTTCCCATGCACAACTTTGCAGGGGACTCATTATGGCCAAATGCATGAGAACGCCCAGGAGCAGAGAGCAGAATCCAGAACTCCCTTCCCTCTGAGGCCTCCTGCCCACCCACTTTAGGGATTGAGAGATTCCCTCGGGTCTGATGCAGCCCCAGTTCCCATCAGTCACAAACCCCACCTGACTTCCATGGCACAGGGTGGCACGGCAGCTCTCTCTGCCGCAGTTATTGATGATGAAGGACTCATGATGAGGCCTCTCCGAGGTGGTGCGCGTCTAAAACAAAGCCCCAGTGCTAGGGTTCTGAGAGCTCTGGGTCTCTTGTGATTGTCAGGGGTGAGCTGCTATTACTGCTGGCATAGCTACTTGGTCACCTGCAATTCCTGCTTTGGAGGCAAAGTGTATCAGCAGCAAGGGTGACCACCCATCCCTAATTGGGTGGGACACTCCTGGAATGTGAACCTCAAGTCCTGGTCCCAGGCTGCATAACTCCGGGACAGCATTTGTTCTGGATTCACACCATCATGCAGGGATCTGTGGGAAACACTGGGTTTCCCCTTGCAGGTTGGCAGTGTTCCAGCCTGCAAGGGGCTGCTAGTAGTTGGAGGAAGGGGGTGCCATGTGCATGTGCATGCTCATACGCAGGCACGTGGGCAGTAACATTGCCAAGCAGCCTGGAGAGCAGCTCCCTGCAGGTAAGTCTATGGATCGGGGAGAGGGTATGGGAGGAGCAGAAGGCATAATAAGGGAGTGGGACAGGTGCTGGGAGTGCTGTACAGCCAGGGCAGTACATGGGGCTGGGACATGGTGTGGAATAGAGCCATGGGCAGCTTGTCCAGGGGGCAGGGGGCATGAGCGGCTGCAGGCTCGAGGCTCCCCACCCTGTTGCTCTGCCTCAGTAGGCCCTGCACTGGCCACGCTGCCATGGTGAGGCACCCCCTGCCCACCCAGTAGTGGTGGGGGCAGCAGCAGCAGCATGGAGTTGTGCCCCCTGCTGTTGCCAGGTGGGCAGGGGTCACGTGGCCAGCACAGGTCTCCTGGGGGAAAGGCAGCAGGGCAGGGAGCCCTGAGACCTCAGTGAGCAGCCCGCACTCACACCACACTTGGCTCTAGTCCACCTGTGCTGCCGCCAGCAGCACGGGGGGTGGGCGCAAGGTGGGCATGTATCTCATCTTTTCCTTTTGAAAAGGCAGTCACCTATTGGCAACCCTGGTGTGAGTGACATGTCACTTCATTCCTGGGGAAGCAGCCAGTACAGCACTAGGTCTGTTTATGACCTGCCTGGTAGGTCAGCTTGGAGGATTTGTGAGGGGAATCTCCGCTTCCACATCCATTTCCCCTGTGCCATGGCTCTGCCGCTGCCTTTCAGGGCTTCGCGGAGAGGCATCAATGGATTCCCTGGCCTCTTCCATTTGCTTCAGGGCTATGCTTGCCATGAAACATCTGAGGTAGGTGATTTCCTGCCCTGGCTCTTGGCAGTGGGATGCACTGGTATCACAGGTGAACTCCTTCCTTAACTTGCTGTTGTTCTTCCCATCAGACTTGGAGCTTTCTCCCTGTCTCTCCCAAGCTGTCTGTCTCTGGCTCTAAGCTGCATCCATGGTTCTTGCTCTCAGGGGCCTAGAGCCCAGCACCTTGAGTTTGCAGCTGCTCTGCCCAATGCCTTAAGCCACCAATTCTAAACAGTCAAGTCTCCTGGGGTCCAAGAGGAGAGTGCCATGTGCGGAGGCGTTTCCTCGCATGTTCTGTGGGATCCTGCTATGGCAGTGCTTCTGTTTCTGGTGCAAGAGCTCTTTGGAACAACTGCACTAGATCTCATGGATGTGCTGGTTTTTTTTAGCTGATGTGTAACCCCATCATCGAGGAGCAAAAGCTTCTGAAGCCAGTGCTTCATATGCTACAACGACCAGCCAGGCACCCATAAAGAATGTAAGATCAAATAGCCTGTGTGCTCTCTAGAAGGCAGCTTGATGGCTGAAACCAGACAATAGTCTCTTGATGGGAGCCAGGGCTGAAAGGGTGTAGGAGAACCTGAATTCCATCCAGTTGTGCTCTCTGACACCCTTACAGTGTCTCTGTAGTTGGTGGGGTTTAACTGGTGTCATTATCATGCAGAAGTGGGAACCTTGGGGTCTCTAAGACACCCTGGAATGTAGCCAGGGTGGCTGGATCAGATGAAATCCTGAATGCTCCATGAATGGGAAAGCCCAGAAGTGAGAAGTGTAAGCACTGATCAGTGTGTAATGTCTCCTGTGTGTACAGCTGAAAAAACATGGGAGGGTGCTCCTTGATGTGCTGTTCCAGGTCTCATGTCTACCTTCTAGTCAACAGCTCATTCAGGAAGGCATGAAGACATTGGTCAAAGTCCTCAGGCACCTAAGGATGGATGTGGGACCTGTGGTCTTGGATGTGAGCACGCATATCAGGGCATTCTCTGAACATGTGATTGAGAAGAACTCCCCATTCCCGTATTCTAGTGATCTTCCTTCAGGGCCATTCCAGAGGTGCAAGGTGCCCTCACTGCTTATTGTTTCTGTCTGAACTGGAGGGTTTTTTACATGAAAGAGAGAAGTTTTCAGGAAGGAAAGAAAATTAAGAGAATGGGGTTACAGGGATGCCCCTGCCTTTTGCTCCTGCCCTTTATACTTCATCTTGGAAACACAGAGAAACTTTCAGGAGACTGGGCTAGGCTGCAGCTGCAGTCACAGGGCTCTGCAGAGTTCTGGGACTCTTCCCTGTCAGTTTGACTCCTCCGAATTGCAAGCAGAGCTGGGCAGAGATGAGCAATCAGGGGTGCTGAGGGATTTGGTTTTGTTTGGCTTCAGAACTGGGCCCCCCAGCAACACCACATTAAGTGAATTACACTTACGGTTGTTGCCCCAGCTCTGCTGAATGTCGTGGCTCCTGGGCAGCCCATGTAGAGAAGGGACCATGGGAGCCCTGACTCCTTAGCAGACCACAAAGCTGGGCCCTGGAAGCCTTGGAAACCAAAAGTTCCTGCTGGGAGCTGTGCTGGGTCCAGGAAAAGGACTGGTCATGACCAAGCTATGGGGTTTCCTCGTTGCAGGAGGATGACACCCTTTGGTTATTAGCTTTCTCCTTCCTTGGCATCCTGGCAGGCTATGTTGGGAAAAGATGGAAGGGGCAATGCCTGATGCCATGGGTCCTTCACCTGGAGGACCCAAACCCTCAGATTGCTAAGGTAAAAACCAGAAACCCTGATTTCCTCAGCCCAGTCCCAGGGCTCTGCCATTCCTGCCTCCAATAATTGCAGGAGTTGGGTCCAGAACAGATCAACCTGGCCCAGATGCCAAGATGACTCCTTCTAGTCCCTCAGTAGTCCTATTTCCTCCTGATTGGTACCAGTGTGTGGTGTGAAAACAATTCTCACCAAGAAGAACTCACTTATCCCTGGTTCTCTCTAGGCCAAGGAGAAACCTGCCATCCTAGAGGGTCTCTGCTATGTGGCCAGGAGGTACTTGAACAGTATGTGGCTGGAGATGAGGGCAGCAGCCATCAAGTTCACAGGTGAGAGAAGATACCTGGTGAAAACTCTTGCTGACCTATAATCAGCCTGTGCCTCAGGTTCCCCAGAAAGGAACTGGAAAGAATGGTTTCCAACTTGCCAAAGCTGGTGTTGAGAGGGATTCAACTGCTGATAGTGCAGCTAGGGGTTCAGGATAGCTCAGGATTGGTTAGTGCCTCTTCGTGGGAATGTCAGCTGGGAAGCAGGGGCTTCTGGGGCCACAGGGTGGAAGGTCTTGCTCCTCTGAGCAGCCCTGTCAGAGTTCCCCACATATCGTTATTGAGCCTGTTGTGGAACTCTGCGCTTCTCTTCCTTCTGGAAGAGAAAAGGTGAATGCAGTTTTGGGATGCATCAGTAGAAGCATTACGTGCAAGACAATGGAGGTGATAGTGCTTCTCTATTCGGCATTGGTTAGGCCTCATCTGGAGTAGTGTGTGCAGTTCTGGACTTCACATTTTAGAAAAGGATGTGAAGTTAGGGGTACACTGTTTTGGAAGGACAGGATTGGGAGAAAAGGCAGTGGTGTTGCCTTGTATGTCAAAAACACACAGAACTTGTTCCCTGGTTCAGAAGGAAGATGATGATAAAGCAGAATGCATTTGGGTGAAGATGAAAAGTCAAAGACGTGGCACTGATATAATGGTGAGAATTTATTATAGGCCACTGTAACAGGGAACCTTGGGCTAGCCCTGTCACTAGAAAGCCGGCCCACTCCTTTAAGGCCCAAACCTTCTGGGCCCAGAGAACTGGTGCAGAAGAGGTTAATAGCTGGGGCAGGACTATAAGAACCCAGGGTAGAACAGCAGTAGGGAAGCAGGCACCTGAAGGGGAGGGGGTGCATCCCAGAGCTCCAGGGAGAGGCTTGGTGAGCGGTCCAAAAGTTGGAAGAGGGGACCATGGAAACTCTCAGAGACAGCAGACGCCCCGGAAGCCAACAGATGGGATCCGAAACACGAACCCAGCATAAACTTAAGATGACACGATCACGTGTATTTTTATTATTATTTTATTGAGGGCAGTTATTGCACCCGGATGGGACTGTCCATATTTCTTTTGGTTATTGAGAACCAGAGGTTTGGGAGAGGCTATTAGGAAACAGAGGAGGCCTTATTTTGGGGACCCTCTATGGAGTGGGTACCCTGGCGCCACTGAGGGTGCACAGACCCCGGTGCCAGTGAGGGCACAGTTTTTGGGGGGGATACAAACCCCAGTACTTGAAGGACTATCTTAAAAAGGCCAGGAAGGTCTGTTGCACCTGAGTGCAGTTATATTTTGTCTTTTTTCATTTGGACTGGCAGAGGTGGGTTTGGGGTTGCACCCGGGTTTTGAGCCCATGACCCTCTGGTTGTGGGGCTAGCTTCTGTGCCTCTGGGCCAGGGAGTTCTGGGCTCCATAAAGGAGCAGGAAAGGGGGCCGTGAGCCTCCAGGCACTGGAAGGAAAAAAAAAGCTAGAGCCTCAGAGTCAAGCCCTGTTTAGTGGGTTCAGACAGGGAGGCCTAGCCAGAGAAAACAGGGGTCAAGCCTTAATAGGAGAGACCCCAACATTGCCTATTATTTTGGGTGTCTCCCGCGCAAAAAAAAACACCCCCCCCCCCCCCCCCCCCCCCCCCGCATCAAGATGTGGCAGGCAAGATTAGGGCGGGACCAAAGAATTACAAAGCAGACCCCAAGGGCGCCCCATGTAAGGCATGGATAACCAGAAACATGGCGCTGGGGAGGGCAACCTGTTACAGCCACCTAATCAGGAAGAGGTGGTGGATGAGGCACTCTTCAAGAAGGTGACAAATATATCCAAAAGGTATGGGGTAGTACAGTTTTCCAGACATCTGCTAGAAGAACAATGTAGCCAAATATAAAATGTCAAGCCAGTTCCTAACTTGTGTGGAGGACAACTTTCTTTTCCAGAAGATGGAGGATACAACTAGGCTATCATTTATCTTGGAACCTGAACAAACAGGAACTGGTGGAGGATGTGAAGGTAATGGATAACTCGGGAGGAAGCAATCACGATATGACAAAATTCCGGATCCTGAGAGGGGAAGAATGAGGTCAGCAAAATTAGGATGCTAGGTTTCAAAAAAGCAGATTTCATTCGACTCATTGAGTAAATAGGCAGGGTGTCATGGGAGGACGGATTGAAGGATAAAGGTACCCAGGGTGGCTCGGAGCTTCTAAAGGGTACAGTACTGGAAGACCAACAAGAAACTAGCCTGGCATGATGGAAGCACTGGAATGGCAAGAGATTAATGTGGCGGAACAAGGGTCTTCTAAAATGCCTCAAATGCAAAAGGAAAGCATACAGACAATGGAAAAATGGGCAGGTCACCAAAGATGTATACCAGGAAGTAGCAAGAAACTGTAGGGACAAAATCAGGAAGGCAAAGATAAAGAATGAGCTGCACCTGGCAAAGAAGGTCAAAGACAACAAGAAGAGGTTCTATAAGCAAAGAAGGATGAAAGAAGCTGTGGGTCTTCTGTTAACAAGCCAGGGGGAACTCCTGACCAAAGATGCAAAGAAGATGGATCTACTCAACAGCTACTTTGCCTCAGTTTTCACAAAAAATTTAAACTGCAGCCAGATAATAGGGATTAGCTGGATAAAAAAGGGGGCATGTCAAGGGAGGAGGTAAGAGAGACAGTCAGAGAGCTTTTGTTGGGTCTGAATGAATTCAAGTCAGCAGGGCCAGATCAGCTTCCTCCCAGGGTCCTGAAGGAACTGGCAGAAGAAATCTCGGAGCCCTAAGTAATTATCTTCATGAAGTCATGGAAGACAGGCCATGTACCAGAGGAGTGTAAAAGGGCTAATGTAGTGCTCCTCTTTAACAAAGGCAAGAAGGGGGACCCGGGGAGCTAAAAACCAATTAGCCTCACCTCAATACCTGTGAAGTTACTAGAGAATATCCTAAGGAAGGCCATTTCCAAACATCTGGAGGAGGAAAAGCTGATCACATGCAACCAGAATAGATTTATGAAAAATAAATCATGTCAAATACACTTTGATCTCCTCCTTTGACAAAGTAACTAGTTGGGTGGATGAAAGCAATGCTGTATCTGGCCTTCAGCAAGGCTTTTGGCAAGGGCCCACATAACCTTCTCATAAACAAATTGATGAAATGTTGGCTAGATAAAACTACTATAAGGTGGATAGATAACTGGCTCAATAGCCACATACAATAGGGAATTATTAACGGGTCCATGTCAGAATGGCAGGAGGTTTCAAGTGGAGTCTCACAGGGGTCTGTCCTGGGCCCAGTGATGTTCAACATGGTTATTAACAATTTGGATGCTAGCATAGAAAGCTTCTTGTCAACTTTGTGGATAACATGAAACTGGGAAGGACTGCAAACACACTGGAGGATGTAAGCACAGTTCAGGATCTTGACAGGCTGGAATGTTGAGCTAGAGATAACAGGATGAAGTTCAATGGAGACAAATGCAAGGTGCTACACTTCAGGAGGAATAATCAAAAACAGAAATATAAAGTGGGTAGCACCTGGCTGAATGGCAGCTCTATAGAAAAGTACTCGGGAGTCTTGTTAGACCACAGACTCAGTATGAGTCTGCAACGTGATGCAGCTGCACAAAAGGTGAATGCAGTTTTGGATGCTTCAATGGAAACATTAGGTGCAAGACACCAGAGGTAATAGTGCCTCTTTACTTGGCACTGGTTAGGCCTCGTCTGGAGTAGTGGGTACAGTTCTGGTCTCCACACTTTAAAAAAGGACATGGAGAAGTTAGAGAAGGTCCAGAAGCAGGCAACAAGAATGATCAAGAGCTGGGAAAGCAAATCATACAAGGAAAGGCTGAAGGAACATGTTCAGCTTGTGAAAAAGGTGCTTAAGAGGGGATATGATAGCAGTCTTCAAATACTTGAGGGGCTGCCATAAAGAAAAGGGAAAGCATATTTTCTTTCTTGCTGCAGACAGAAGGATGTGG
This sequence comes from Alligator sinensis, assembly GCF_000455745.1. Lineage (NCBI taxonomy): Eukaryota > Metazoa > Chordata > Crocodylia > Alligatoridae > Alligator > Alligator sinensis. Next base: position 248,393 of record NW_005843142.1, on the reverse strand, counting down.
ACCAATGGCTTGAAGACGCAGCAAAATTTGGATTGGATCTCCAGGGTAAAACTACTTCACTGTTAGAACATTGAGGCAGTAGAATAAACTGCCTAGGGAAGTTGTAAACTCTCCCTCATGGGAGGTGTTCAAGAAGAGTTTGGACAACTACTGGTGGGGATGATCTAGGTGTAGCTATACCTATGTTCTACCGTCAGTATTTCCCTTGCTTCTGGACTTTGCTGGCTATGCTCCCCACAGCCCTTTTCTGCTACGTGTGTCGGGGTGTTTTTAAGCCTTCCCAGAACCATTGGGTTTTGGCTATAGTTAAGGCTGGGGACTTTGACTGGGATCCTGCTGGGACCAAAGCTGGAGGGTCCTGGCTCGAGGGTCTTGCCGTTCTGCTCAGGGTCAGACCGATCACTATATTTGAAGTCCGGAAGGAATTTAACCAAATGGTCAGACTGGTAGACTGTAGGGGTTTTTGCCTTCCTCTGTAGCAGGTGTCATGGCCCTCTACCTCTCTTTAGTGTATCTTGACATGTTATAGAAGCAGGATGTTGCCTACTGTGGTTCCCCTGCTTTACCTGTGGCAGGTTAGGATGTTAGGTCTATGTTGTTAGGGTTAATGGTAGTCTAAGAGTTTAGATTATGGCTGTATGGGATGGCTTGGATAGGGATGATCCTGCCTCAGGCAGGAGGTTAGACTAGATGACCTCTGGAGATACCTTACAGCTCTACCTTTCTATGACTTTATGAATCTATAACTCTTCTTGCACAGCACAGGGACCTCTTACAGGACGCTCATATTACTAGGTCTCCAGAGTGTAAAGATGTCATGCCAAACCCTAGATCCTGGCCTGTACTTCAGTTGGTGCCCTGCAAGCATTTCTAAGGCACTTATTTTTGTTGTTGTTTTTTGTTCTGGTGGCATGATGTGGTGTGTGCTTGCAGTCTGGCCATTCATACTATATGAAAGAGGGTGTCTGTGCCTGTTCTGTGGCTCAGGAGCCTATGTGCCAAGTTATTAAACAAAAAAGAAGTGAGTTCAGGGCTTGGTATGGGCCTCAATGTCAACGTTAAAGGAGGCTTAAGAGTTTTTTTCCAGCCGACATGACAAACTCACATGGGCTCCAGAGCCCACCTGATCAGGAGAGGGGGAGGAAGGGTCTAAGTGGGGCCTACAGGGGGCTAAATATAGTCCAGTGCTGGGGGTGGACAGGTTGTAGGAAAAGCGCAGCCTTGGGGCTGGGGTTAGCGGCTGGACTGAAAACTATACATAAGTTCAGTTAGATCAGTCTCGTCTGACCTCATGTAAATTAGATTACCTCCAAGGTACAGCTAACTTGGATTGGGCCTGCCATTTGCAGACTGATCTGAACTTCCTGAACTTGTTTAGCTTTTGCACTTTGATCTCTAGTTAGGTCAACCTAAGTGTGAGGTCTGCACCTGGGCAAACTAAGCTAGATCGGGTAGCATTTTTTAATGCCATCTAAGATCCTTCTAACTGCCCCAAATGTCTGTACCTAGCCTAAATGAAGTAGTTGACTGGCCGACACTTTCCAAATGTGTGTCTATTCAACTTAACTCCAGGCCAAAGAGCCAAGAAGCAACTTTCCCTTTGAATTATATCTCCTCGTTATAGTAAAAACTCTGCAAAACTTGAGAACCTCTTCACATGCAAAGACTAAATTTAGGAAAACTGGTTCCAGAACAGCAAAAGTGTGGTATTAATTATGTGAACAGTCTCCTGTTTTTCCAATTTGATTCTAGCAACAATGGAAATAGGAAGACTATCTTTCAGCTAAATGGTTAGCATTCTGTCAACTTTCAGCAGCAATGCTCAGTGTTTTGGACATCAGACCCTTTTCTGAAGAGATTTTAAAATAGAAGGCTGAACTTGAAGACACTTTTAAAGGAATGTCCTTACACTGGAGTTATTGCTAGCTGTGGCAGCATAGGCCCCAATATGGGCTCATTTATGCTACTAAGGTAGATTCTGCAGTCCATGATATGTTCCAGGCTGCCATGGTTAGACTGCTACCAGTATCCAGGGTAGTTGGTTTCAAACTAACTCAGTGATGTATACAGTATACCAGAGTGACTCTAGACACCCTTAGGTAAAAGTATTACATATTTATTAAAGTACTAAATAAATAATAAATATTAATACTTAAATAAGTCTTTATATGAGCTTTTCCCCCCCAATTAAAACATTTACATTTTTTCGTTTAAAAAAAGTAAAATAATTTGTAACACTAGTAACACATTGAGAAGTCTGATTTTATTTGACATTGTACCTCTTTTATAGGTGAAGAACTTTGGCTTTCTACATCACATCAAGTCATCTGGGTAAGTGATATAAAACTGCACTTTCTCTCTACACCCACACGACACCCAAGGGCAATTGGAAAACAGCTCAGACAGCATGTATAAAAATTGTTATGTAATTACATTTACATAGATCCTTTTCAACTTGGATATATAGCAAGTTCTCACTTCTTTTACTGCAGACATATTTTACCAAGAAA
>NW_005843142.1:229063-245852 GCF_000455745.1 Alligator sinensis | reverse complement strand
GAAAGAGTGATTAGTGCTATAAAAATCTTAAAGAAATATAGAAAATTTGCTGATTAGCTGCAGCTAAACTTCTTACACTTGAAAGAAAATTAACTTTGACAGACTTAATTTTACCAGCTTTGATTTCCAAACGTTGAGTCTCTGTTAAAGTCTTGATTTTACCTTACACCAATACGGTCAAGTAAATTACCTTTCTAATAAAAGGGTTTTTTTGTAAGGTGCAGGTTCATGCTTTGTGGTTTAGAAAGAGGAAAATTGTTCTTTTGGTGCTCGGATTCTGCACTGTGTCAAATAATAGCTTATTTATTTGACTTTAGCAAAGTGTCTACTGTTTATTGAGTTTTAGGTGTTATGTATTATTGCAAAATTACAAAACACAAGGAAATATTTTTAAATCATTAAAAGAAGTCAACCAAACCAAAGCAGGCAGTAAATTTTCCCATATTATATATTTTAATCTGCTGCTTCTATAAGCAAATTTCTCAATGAAATCTTGAGATCTATTAAGCATTTCCTAAAAGGAGTTCTAGAAGTGTATCCTTTTTCTGATGACAAACTCTCAGAATGTCTCATGTCCAAACAGCTACTGTCATCCTACCATTTTATTACAAATTAATGTAATAAAATTGAATAATAAAAAATAGATTGTGGGAAACCATTCATATAAAAAGAATTAATCACACAACATCTCAAGTTTCCTTCCTTTGTTTTTTATTGTGTTCCACCCTTTGGGCCTGACAGGTTGAGCTCCACACCCAGAGATACTAAATTACTTGTTCAGTTAAAAAAAACCCCAAAACCTCAGCTTGTTCTATATTTCATGCATGTCAGTCAACAAACCTATCTACAAACGTGTAATGCTTGATCATGCCTTCCAAAACGCACTTTCTAGATCTTCTACATTCTACACTATTAATATTTTCACATGTTAAGTAAAAAGAACTAGAAGGAAACCCTCATAAAAACTGATCCATATTCACGCCAGAAAGCAGTAGAGAAAGGCTGCACTTCAAAATCCAGATTGGGTTTGGATACTAATTAGCTGACCTGATTTAGGAAAAAAATCCCACACAGATTAAATGGTAATACTACAAAATTATATTAACTCAGTCATAATAACTACTTTTTGATGGGCTAGTATCTTTCAGTTCTTCATGACAGTTTTTTTCATAGAAAAAGTTGATTTGTTACTGGGTTGGTAAGTTTCCAGAACAGTGTTGCAAGAGTACAATTTAACATTAACTGCTGGTGGCTTTACTTAGAGTCAGCAATACTTTCAACCCAATTGTCTGCTGCAATTGGTAATAGCTAAGCTTAAATTTAATTGTGATAAAAATCTCACTTAGCTCATAGTGCAGTACAAGGGCTTTAGACTTGCCTATGGTTCCCATGTAGCTAAATGGAGCAATGAGATTTAAATTACATAATTAGAGTGGTCAGATTTGTCTATAAGCTACACATGTGGCACTGTGTCAAAACTGCCAGTGTACAGAACTGAAAAAGCCCAATTTAAAATGTTTACAAAAGAAATGTGTACAAAGAAAATCAGCTTTCCCACTAAAGAGAGACATCCCAATTTTGGAAGGTTGGGAAAAATGGTTTGTGTGGTATGTAGGTAAATATGGCACGTCAAGAACATCTCAAGCAAGGGGAAAGTTATGAGGAAGTTTCACGTTGAAGTGTCAAATTTTAATTGCTGAGAAGGAACCAAGTCTTGGATGACTGATGCATCTTACCTTGAAATAGAATCCCATTTCTGAGTCACTCAGGAGATTCAAATTGCATTTACTTTAAAGTCACTGACACATATTTAATAGATAGTTTTGTGCCTTATATTATCTTTGTTCAATGTGGCTAATGTGATGAACAATGGATCCATGATTCACAATGTACTATGCTAATGGAAGCAAGCTAGAGCTTACCTGTTCTTTGAATAAAGAGCACTCAACCCGCCTTGTGGACAAATTCTTTTGCATCAACATTTATTGTCATCTCCTAGTGAAATCCATCATTGGAATATCCACATGCCTCCATAAAGTTAATAACAATAGATCTGTGGGCCCAAGCTTTACTTCTACTTTCTCCAAAGCTAGAGTTCAGCACTTTTTAAATAACATATTAACAAAATGCATTAGCATGATTAAAAATAGGCAGCACACAACCCTACCTCAGCTGTGTTACTTCAAATGAGATGCTATTAATACCTCTTTTCTCTCTTTGGATGTCCTTGGGACAAGGCAACTGATAAAAATAAAAATCAATCAAAATCCAAAACAGTTGAAAAATTACTATACTATGAAATTTAAAAGCACTATGTCTACAATTTCTGCAGTGTCTAGAAACTGGTGCTTGACAAGTTTCTTTTTTTTTAAATACCAAAAAAATATAGTTACTCAATTTTTTTCCTAACTGAAACTATGATTACTTAATAAATAAAAAAATAAACTAAAACATATTCTGTAACTCCAGTGGTGACACCAATAAGCACTTACCAGACATCAGGCACCAGTGTGATAACTTGGAAACCTAAAGAGATGCATCAAGGTGAAAAGGAATTGCTGGTACTCAGGACCTCTGAAAAAGGAGGCAGAAGAAAAGAGGTGGAAACACATATGTATATTAGGTATATAAATATGAATACAGGTGCCTAAATCTGGGGAAACCCCTTGGGTTTCAAACATGAATGACTGAATGACTTAAGTGGTTAAAAGGTTCAAAGAAATCTTCAGATTCTTATTTGTGTATTAAGCAGCGCAGCAGAATAAAACTGTCAGTCTGATAATTTTGATCAAACACAATTCAAATTAAAGTCATGTGAAGGACAGATGAGCAGGTCCCAGTGGGAATGAAAGATTCCCTTTCATAGACACCTCTGCTTCCTCTGCAATTCTTCTGAACTCTTCCCACCTGTTGGGTATATAAGGAAACTCCATGTCTCAAGGCCATTTCAGTCCCTCCCTGTGTAGATCTTTGTGTGAGGGTATGCTATATTTACCTGAATCCAAGATGAGGTGGGGGGAAGCTCCACATCCTGGATTTGAGTACAGATGGGGTGGGGGGAGAGGGGAGCAAATAGGGAGCAGGCAGCTGCTGCAGTTCTAACCTCAGCTCAGGATCAGAGCTGGAGCCACTGCTGCTGCCTCCACCACTTTCCCCTCTGCTCTTGCCTCCTGCTGCCTGTCCCATTCCCACCCTGACCCCACTGCTGCTTACCCTCCGGCATAGGCAGAGGGAGAAAATTTTTTTGAGGGGGTGGGGGGCACTGAGCCTGTGTGCCCTGCCCAACAGGAAAGTCTCCAAGGGAAGGGGTGGGAAGAGGGGAAAGAGCCCGGGAGACCAGAGCCAGGCCTAGGGTCGGGGCTGCGGCCCGCTGCACCCACCCCTTTACCTGTGCCTGGGGTCATTACCTGGCACCGGTGGCCCCTGCAAATTCACCGTTACCCAGCTCCGCAGTGGCCCCAGCTGCCTCCCTGCACTGGCCCTACGCTGCCTGGGGGTGGCCTGGAGCCGGGGGCCTTGCACTGCCAGGCCAAAGGAGATGGAGCCCACAGAACCCCTGCGCCTACCTCACATCATCCCTGGGAAGAGCCTGGTGTAGCCCAGTGGCTCCTCCAGAGGTACAGTGTTGGGGAGCCAAGGAGGGGGCACGTAGCCCCCCCGATTTTTGCACAGGGCAAGGGCAGGCTGCAGCTGCGGGTTGGGTTCTGCCTGCTCCCTGCATGTGTGCCTTGCTGCTACCTTGAAAAGTGGTGTGGCTTCACAAGCAGCGAGGCATAAGGTGCCATGCCGTGCCGCTTTCAAAGGCAGTGAGGCGCACAGGGAGCAGGCAGATCCCAGCCCACAGCTGCAGCCCACCCATGCACAGATCAGCAGGCCACGTGCCCCCTCCTTGGCTTCCCCCCTTGGCATTCACTGTGAATGAAGCCCCAGCTGGGCTAAGTTGTGGGGCAATCAGAGCCCAGAAGATCATCCAGAGGCATGGCGCAAGGGAGCCAAGGGTGGGGGGCATCCTTTGAATAGGGCCCTGGCCAGGCCGAGTCATGGGGCAATCTTCACAGTGCAGCAAAGGAGTGAGGTATGGGTGAATCATTCGCCTCACTCCTTCCTACACTGTGGGGGTCTCTATCTGCCCCCCCCCCCACCCCAAGCCCAAGTTGAAAGGAGACTGAAAGAAACTTACCTGCCTGCTGAGCCGGCTGTGATCCTGGCTGCGCAGTGTATGAGTGTGCATGCCCCTCCCCCACTCCGCTGCAACAGCCTGCAGCTAGGCTGCCATGGGGACCCTACCTGCTGCCCTGTGTTTGGGGGCCCCCCCCCCCCCCCCCCTTCCACTGCCTATGCCCTCCAGCTCTGGCTCTGGCCTAGGACACAGAGAACATGGTACTCTGGCCCTGCCAGACCATGCAACAGCAGTGATAGTGGCAGCAGCTGCAGTTGCAGCTTTGATTCCAATCTGGGGCCAGGGTCAGGACTCAAGGAGGACCAAACCCAGAACTGGGATGGAAGGTAAATGATGGTAAGGTGTGCGGGAGAGGGGGTGGGAGGGAAGACACGGTGAGGGGCGAGGACAAGTGGTAAAGGGCAAGGTGCAGGTGTGGGCGCAGGAACCGTGGGGGGAGCAGAGAGGGCATTCAGGCACTGGTGGGGGGCAGACACCAGGGAAGGCAAGTGTTGGGGGGCAGACAGCAGTGGGTGGACAGAAGGCAGTAAGCAAGGGGCAGAGGTCAGGCCACTTGATCCCTGCACTGCCTGCCCCTTACCACCTGCCCTCCCTGCTGCTGCTTGCCCTGCTGCAGTGGTGGAGGGGACAAATCTAAGATGATCCTCTAAAAATTAGATTCTATACATGGAAAAATAAAATAAATTAATACATTTTCCATATATATAGAACTTACTTATTGATCATCTTAAATTATCTTCTTGAATTTAGGTTAATACAGTAATTTGTTTCCATTCTCAACAATGTCTGATAAGCACCAGCCATTATTCAGGAAAAACTTGAGGTGCAATTCCAGTTTAAAAAGAAGGAACTCCACTGAAGCCAGTGGAGGGATGCTTGTATAAAGACTGGCACAGGAGGAAAAAAAGCTCACCAGCCCTGCTGCAATAGTACCATTGAAACTTTTGGAATTAATATGCCAAAATAAGACTACTCTTTTACTGACCACCAAATGCTATACTTAAGGATCTTTCAGTTGTAGTGCTGGTAAAGGAACATTTGCTAACATTGAATAAGAATGATAAATAAGAATGCTTCAATTCTTCAAATTATTTCCTATTTGATGTATCTGCTCCTATTTCTATAAAGACATGCTGGTTTAGTAATAAGGGCTGCCTCTACATGTGCAATTAATGTGATGCAATAAACTCTTGGGGCATATTGCACTGGAGTTTATTGCTGCTGGGTGCTGCGTTTACACGTGTGCTCAGGACTGCAGCACATTAAGCCAGGTTGGAGCAGCCCTGGCTGGCAGTGGACCCGGTAGGGGTCAGCCTGTCAGTCCGGGACTGCTCCCACCCAGGTCAATGTGCTGCAGAGAGGCTGGCTGTGACATGATGATGCTCCAGTGTTGGGCTAAGCAGCAAACACCTCCCGCACTGAAGCACCCTCATGCCCTAGCCAGTCCCATCAGTGTTTACATGTGCATTGCTGCACGCTAAATGATGCTACTGTAGGACAGTACTTGTGTTGACAAGTACTAACCTACAGCATCATTTATTAGTTTACTGCCGCCTAACAGGGCCACGCGTGTAGATGCTGAGACTTTACTGTGGAGCTAATTAGGCAACTCCTCAGTACACATCTTATGTAGATGTACCCAAACAGTCCAATCTTAGTTTGAATATATTCCATTGCAGCACTCCCATTCAATTCAAAATGAGAAAGATTTGGCCTAACTTTTGCTGTTCAGAGATTTTTCTCTGCGATTCACTTTTGAAAACGTTTTGGACTCAGATGTTTATAAGAGCCGTGTACTGTACCCACAATCTGGCCATTTTATAGAAGAAAACTGTATTTTATAATTTATGCACTTTGCCATATATTTTTTATATTTATGGGTCTGTGGCTTCACTGGACAGAGCATACACATTGAAACTGAGCAATTTGATTTATTTAAAATTCACCTCAAAATGCATTGTGTTTAGTTGTTTTTTTTAAAAAACACAAACATTCAAAGCATCAAAATATTGCTAATTTAAAAAGAACCCTTATTAAGAATAAGACAATTTACATACTGTAGATTGGGGGAAAATATTGTAAGTTAGGCACCGTACTGAGGCCAGCATGCCAGAAAAAAACAACACATCTGTATGCTCATTCAACATTTTAAAAGTCTGGACCAAAAACAAAGAAAACAAAACAAAATCCATCAAGAGTTACTCAAGGGTATTTGTGTAAAAAAGTGTTAGTAAATTTTCAACCCAGACATAATAAATTTAACAAATCATTTACATAATTAAAGACCTCTATTTGCTTCTTGACAGCTAAGTTAATTCTAAACCAAGGCAGACCATTATTTGAAACTGGCATAGTGAAAATGAAAGGATCACAGTACATAAAGCTTTAAATCCTGTACCAGGAAAGAGCAACACATGGTGTATGAGGGGATCAGGTATAGTATCTATTTTTAGAAAAACACAGATATAAAATATCAGTTGCATAGGGATTTAAATATAAGGCCAAGCAGGAGATTAAGTAAAATAAAGATCATAGGAAGGGCACTATGGTGTCAATACATAGTATTTCCATTTGAATTACTGTCTAATTCAAAATCACAGTATCTTGCTAGTACTACGAACAGTGAATGTCAAACTGTCCTGTTAATCTCAAACTGAAAACCAAAAGTAGGACTTCTAAATAGTACAAAACTAAAGCTCATTGTCTAAACCTGATCAGTGTATTAGCACAACAGTGCTTGGTACGTACCTGATTATTTATATATTCTACCTTCCGTAAATAATATAAAGGTTATTTCTGTTAATTAGTATGAGATCACAACATTACTGCATGCCATCAGTGGTTTGCAGGCTTACTTGATATTTAATTATTTAGTCTTTAAAAGTGTAAGATCCTACCCTGCAGAATCTTCACCCAATGAACACAGAACACTGTCATTAATAAAATACAATAGAAGTTCTACCACTAACAACTAACGTATAAGCCAAAATTCTAGGTCTAAAACCAATAACGTTCATTATTATTAACTCACAGCAATTTTTGTTAGGAAGGTAACCTGTAGACTTCCAAAGATTCCTTGCATGTATTAAATATAAAACAGTATGTCACTAATGGTCATCTCTTGCCATTTCAAGTAGATTATTAAATTGTGAAACTATTTCTGCTAAATCAATTTTAAAAATCAAGTTCAAACATTAATTTCCCATATCTACAAGTAGCTTAATTAACCTAGAATTGTAATGCATAGTAGTGTAAGAAAAAATTCTCAAAATGAATTAGGCATTACGGTACACTAATTAGGAATACCTGAACCAACACTGTAACTGAAAAAGTGCATAAACTTAATAATACTACAAATGTGTTAAGTACAGAACAAAAAGTTTCTGGGAGCTCAGGAATACTATTTTACAAGCTATTTACATTTTGTGAGTTATCCAGATGCCACAGAGCACAATACAGGATCTTAACATTTTTGCTGTATTTGAAGAGTCCTTTAGCTCCCATCCTGTTCAGGTAGGAAGCTGTACACCGGTGAACTGTCAAGTACTGTACAGTCAAGCAACATTGCAGTTGTGGTTCAGTGTTTCTTCAAAATGCAGAATGACAAATGACACTCTTTTTTTGTTCTATGAAGAAAAAGCTGTATTTTCATTTTACATTTTTACTTGGTGTTTCAGATTCTGTAGACTGCCTCCCATCAGTCCATGCTTCTCGTGTACTCTTCAGTGCTAGTGTTTTCTGCTGGTCAACCACAACATAATCCACTCTTTCATCAGCCACACTGCTACCAGAACCACTGCTTTTTTTCTGGAAAAGAAATGGAGAGTGAAAAAGGAGGAAAATTAAAAATAAATACACAATAAATTATAGCCAGTTTAATTTATAATGGAGCTATGCATTTAATAAGGGCTAATCAGTCTTTTTAAAAGGAAGTAACACTATTACAAACAGTGAAAGTATTTTTATTTTTTTTAAATAATCTCACCTATCCAAATGGACAGTTAAGTGCTGAAAGTCCTTGCATATAAAAACCTGGGCTTTGTAACAAGATAGCAGGCAACACATAGAACAGCTCACAGTTTTTGTTCATATTGGAAAAACATATAGTTGAGATTTGAAAGATGTGAGGACAGCCAGCATTGGGATGGTATGTGTTTAATGCCTGATAACTAAAATCTTTAAAAGGTTATATTTGGTTTTGGGGTTTTTTTGCAGGAAAGGAGAGACAGCCTGTATATAATATTTAAAAGCTATGGGGAAGAACCCTCCAAAAGGATGCTTTGCTTAGTTAAATTTGCTCCAGGAGATGAAGAAACTTAGCTACCTGGACATGTGGAAATCTTATGCCCTCATAGACCAGTGTAAAATCCCAAGAGGGATCTGGAACAAGAATATCTCATATACATTCCACAAGTCAGCATCTGTGGTCATGGAGAAGCACTCACTTCTAACAGCACAAATTTCTGTGAAATTTTGCACAGCAGGGTCCCTATGGGGCTCTCTGACAGCTCACTCCTTAGTAGACTATCAGGGGACCGGTGTTTTACTGCCCTCCATCTATACTGGAGGCAGGGAAGGAGGAAGAACAGAAGACTGTCGAATATTCCTGGATATTAGAATAGCTCTAACTTCCTCATGGGAGAGTCAATTCTCTTCCACAAAAAATCCCTTGAATGGCGGCACACTCTCTTTCTCTGCCAGGAGAAAGGCTTTTCTCCCAGCATAAATACAAAGCCTGTCAATGGCCTATGACTGACCACAGGCAGAGGTGAAGCTGCTGAGTAGGCTTCCTTTCTGAGACATGAGGAGTGAGCAGAAGAATTGTACCTAATCTAGCAAACCTTAAGACAACTTCATTTCGAATATCAGAGCAACTTAAAAAAAACCCAAACATTTAAAGTTTTAAATTTTGTGTACCTTACGAGGTGGAGTAGATTTTCCAGAATCTAGATCCAAATCTAAATATTCTACTTGTTTATCTCCTTTAGGTTTTACCATAGGACTGCTTCCTCCATCAAGGCTGTTGCTAGCAAACAGAATCTGAAATTATAATACAAATACAAATCAGCAACCATGAAAATGCTAAGTAGTACATGTACATGGAAGTAGTATGTCCATGCCTGTTAAAAACTGCCTCGACAGACAAGATTTGGGAACTGCTCAAAGAGCTGGTAAGCAATGCAGATTTTATAACTTGCCATTAATGAACTAGTATACTAAACAGAAGTTAGGCTTAATTAATGTTAAACTTGGGACACAGAATCAAAAGACCAGTTTAAGGCAGATGCTCCAAAACAGCTGTGCCTTCTACCTACGCTACACATCCCTTTCAACAGTGTGAGTTAAAGACACAGTAAGGATTTTTGGACTGGCATACCGTGTCTCAAGTTTAACATTACTTAAAGGAAGACTCTTATATTTTATTATATTAGTAATACAAATCATTTAAGGAACACCTGGCCTTTTAAAACTGTTAAATTTTGAAAGATGCTTTTGCATTTCATTCAAAAACTATCATGGTTAATTTAAAAATCAAAAGGAATTATTATTCAGTTAATAAAACTTCAGGATTAAGATAACCAGGGAAACTTTGGGAAAGGCTACCTGACATGAACTAAATCATATGGCATGTACCTAGTTTTCAATCAGCCCAGATTTTTACCACCTCACCTCCTCTGTCCTCTCCCATTCTGATCCCTCCCTCTTAACAGGTGTTATAGGAACAGTACAATAGAAGGACTCTTCTCTAAAAGATAAAGAAAAAAAGGAAGACAGAGGGCAGCAGTCAGCAAAAAATGAAGAGCAAGGCAGAAGGAAAGACAGAAAGGGTACGGCTGACAGCAACTTGAAAGAAAAACCTGAACATTGCTCATTTTACGAAATCAAACTGAAGTATGACAGGTGGGAGCAGTATATTTAAGACGATGACAGAAAAGGACGAGAAAGTTAACACAACTATTTCCCAAACCTCCAAGAAAATATTAGTGCAGTTTAGAATAATGATCCTGAAACTTGATAGATATTACATGATCACTGGGAAATAAAATGCTTAATGGGTTAAATGCAGTTTTTATGTTTGCATGTTTGTTTTGAATTTCATTTTATTCCAGTATCATCAACTCTTTTTTTTTCCACTGTTGGGACAACATAAACAAAACATACAAATGGGTGGGATTTAAAACAAAAAACAAGAAAACCTGAGTTAATTAATATTGGATTTCTTTGTCGGGATATTCTTTGAAAATTGTTTTTCTTTTAAGTTTCTGGTATTGTATATTTCATATTTAAATTATTAATGCTGTAGTTATATCACTGCTTGGGGAATGAGTGAAAAGATATTACTCTGAATATAGAAAAGGACCTATACATATGATCAGACAAGCAGGAAATGTCTATTAAAAACAAAAACTTAAAATTTAGTTAAATGAAAACAAAAATGTATTTTTGTACCACACTCAAGGAAAATTAAAAATGCAAGAAAGCAGAAAATATGCATAAATGGCTAGTACATCTAGATATGGTATTAAAACAAATCATTTAAGGATTAAAATTAATCTTCTTAAGTGGCATTTTAAGAACACAGACAGTGCATCTACAAGTGCAATTTACTGTGGAGTAGAATCATTAGCTCCGCAGTAAAGTGTCAGCGTCTACATGTGCATCGCTATTAAGGTGCAGTAAACTAATTAACTCTCCCGTAAGATAAGTACTGTCGGGTACAGTACTGTTTTATGGCAGAGTAATTAACTGCACTGGAATGCACCTGTAGACTGACCAGGGGCATAAGTTGAGCATGGTCAGCCCAATCAGCCAGGGGCCTAGTCTGCTCTGGCTCAATAGCTGCTGTCTTGGGTTCACGTGTAGACACTGGGCCCAGGAGCAGTTTACTCCAACTTGAACTGCTCTGGAGTTTATTGTTTGCATTACTCGCATGCGTAGATGCACCCAGTAATACTAATTCTCAATTTCTAATTCTGCTAATTATTTACTTGTTGCCATAGCCAATTCATAATCTCAGTATTTCAATTTTTTCACCTGTAAAATGGAATATTATTTCTTACTTACCCGTATCTCCCTCATGGGACTGCTAGAATTAGTTAATAATTTTATAGTGCTTTGAAGATGAAAAATGTTTGGAATTTTTTTTTTTACTATAAATCTCCACTAAATAGGGTTCTAAACAGTAAAAACTTGTAACAGATAAACAGAGACAAGCCTAGGCTGAAAGTTTATGGCTACAGCTATGAACTTTTCCAAAGTGGAGGGCCATTCTGAACTAGGTTTTTGTTTAAGAACTGGGATGTTTTTATTACTATGATGTTATTTTAAAATACTATTGCAAATTCTTGTTTCTGTTTGTGAGACTCATGCATTATTCAGATACATTTCAAAGAATATTTATAAGTAACATACCAAGAGCTAATAGAGTCAACACTCTAAGTAAAATTAAACTAATTCTACTTTTCCCAACATGTTCTTGAATGTCTACACTGTAACTAATTCTTAAAAACAATGTCCTATCAGAAATAAAAGATAGAAAATTTGAACATGAAATATTAATAAAGATTTCCTATGATTCTCATTCTTTCCATTTTTCTTTGAACTACGTTAACTTGTAAATTAAATTTTAAAAAGCCTGTAAATGTAGTTGAAGAACACTGGCATAATTTTTTCCCTACTGATAATGTGCAACTGTCCCGACAGTTTAGAAGCAAAGATGACAGAAAGAAGAAAGTCCTTGGGAAAGAATATATTTTAAACACTTCGAGCAAAAGGTCTTCAGATTTGTTCCATGCACACGAACCTGGCCTTTTACTAAATGAGCAATTCTAGCCTTAAATTCCTTAATAATACCATATTAAAATAAAGCAAACATTCTAATTCATTGAGGTATGTATCTAGAAAAAAGAAAAGAAAGGGCTGTTGGTTGACAAAAAGGATTTTTGTTTGCATGTTTTAAAAGTAAGGACTGCACCGGAAGAGTAGTTAAGATGTAGTTATTACATACTGGGTCTTCAGTGGACTGATTGGGATTCATGGAAACATAATTCTCTTCACTGTCGTGCGAGTCACTGCTGGAAGTTGTGCTATGAACTGAATCCGGTCTGGGAGACATAGGAAACCTGGAGGAGCTAATTACCAGGAATTATTTTACAAACAATAAAACTTTAATATTTTAAAACTCCTGGTAAACAAAAAAGAAATAAGTATATTAGAGTTTAAATTCTTACATCAGGTTTACCAGAGTTGCATTTTCCAGTTATACACTGCTCTTTATATTCAAAACACTTCACTGTACAACAAACACACATACAGCTGACATGTTTATGGGCACACATGCATACATACTTCAAAAGGAAATAGTCTCTGCTACAGAAGCTAAGAAAAAGGAAAGATCATACAGATGTTCATTAACACACTGTTCAAAGAAAACAAATAATCTAAAATAAGAAAAGTTATGAGACTTACTCTCGTGCAAAACTTCTGGTGATAGGAGATCTAACGGGGGCTTGTAATTCCTCCCACTCGGGCAGAGGTTTTATTTCTAGTGGAGCTGGTTTTACTATATAAGAAAAAGACAATTTTAAAGTACAGAATATTTCAAAACAAATTCAAGTTCATCAGTTTTTGAAATATTAAGTTGTCTAGACGTAAATATGTTTTATAATTTGCCAGTGAGTAAGATTTCTCAATTAGACCCAAAATACCCACACTTATCACTAAAAGTTGTTTGGTTCTCAAAGAGATTTCTGAGCCACTGTATGTTGTCCATATTTTTAAGTTTTCCCAAATAATTAGAGTCCTGCTAATAACAAGAGCTACTATAATTTAAGAATTTGGAATTAGCATGTTTATATGCAGTTCTATTCTGAAAAAACTTGAATACGACAAGGGAATGTTTTACATATATTGTGCTACGACTTACTGTATGGGCTCAGTTCACAAGTAAAAAGGTGGGGTTGGTTGGTTGTCTTTTCTTAAAGTACCAGTATGCCATCTCTAGGTCTGAAATATTCTCTCATGGACTTTTGGTACCGAAAATATTTTGCAGACCCAGTTGTGCCCTCATGCAGGTGAAAGTGATGGCAGAACCAAGCTCTGAAATTGGAATTTAGTTAAAGAATTCGAGGTGCGAGTCAGAGATGTTCTGGCTCTCTTCAGTGCTTAACTGAAAAGAAGAAGGAACATATCTGCCTCAGTAGTATCAGATGAAAGGATTCTTAAAAAGATGTAATTGTTAATACATTTTTCAGGGTAGGACCACACCTTCCTAAGTTAAATTAAGCATAATTGAATTCAAAATAGGAAAAAGGCCTCCAAACATTGTACAATTTCAAAAACTCAATTTCACTCTTGCAAGACTCTTAGGGAAGTACGTATAGTCGGACTTGAGAAGGTAATTATTCTAAAGTATCTAATGCTTTCCCTCCCCACAAAATACACAACATTCAATATAAACTACAAAAGAATTGATGCAGCTGATCAATTTCTATAGATCAAAATGTTTACTGGGAACAAATTTCAGACAGATAAAAACTAGTTCATACACAGTAAAATCCATAGTAAATGACCATATAAGGGAAAGACAAAAATGTTGATTAAAAAAGGTAGTTTTCTTGCAAGGGAGAAAAACTTGTACTTGATATATCTGTCAATACTTTGAGGTAGTCTTTTAAGATATAGGACTAATCTTAACAGGTTTCTTACATTTCAGTGTAACTATTTATTTAAATTAAATTTTATGGACCACATCATTGGAATTAATCACACTGAACTACTCTTCAGTGCAACTGAAATGCTGTAGGAGTGGCCAGTTTGAAACACAAGATGCACTAGTATACTTGAGTAATTTATGGTGAAACAGATTTTGCCACCTTAACTCACATGTCCTGGTGCTATTCATCAGGTAGTCCTACCGATTTTTTAAAAAGGTTCTCAAATAATTTATTTCCAAAGGACTAAACAAGGAATGGGGTGTTATTCCACAGGAGTTAGGGTGACAGAAGTGGAGTTTATGCAAGTCATGCCATGGTATGGATGAGTGGCATTAGAAGATACTAGCACAGCTCATGTGCTTTATAAAGGGACAATGAACCAGCACTTGTGGCAGAGGTGGTATCTTTTATTAGACCAACTAGATATTTGCAAAAAACATCTTTATAAAGGGACATCACGGCAACTGCACTCAATAGCCCAAGTACAACTCTGTAGTAGAAACGAGTATGGGCTGGATCCAATGCCAGGTGAAGCTAGTTTTTGCATAAGCTTCAGAGGTTTTTAGATTAGCTGTAAGTGCATCTTATAAGGTGATCAAATGTGCCGTTATAAAATGCTTGACAATTTAAAATTTCTCATTATCCATATGATTGTGAAGGGGACCAGCTCTGTTAGCACATACAATAAGCCAGTCAAACTCTACAACTGTAATGATTATTTTTAAAGTATAAAACAAATCACGGTACTAATATACAGGATCAATTTCTTTGGCTGCACTTCAATGTTTAGTCAATGGCAAGAGAACATTAAACTGCAATATCAGCATTAGCTCTTAACCATAAATTATTTGAAGTGATACATAGGTAGGCCATATAGACTTACTTCTAAAGAAACAGATACAAAACTAAATCCAAAATATGAGCAGATCAAAGCTTGTATATTACTGTATTTACTTGAATCCAAGAGGCGGGGAGAATTCCCTCACCTTGGATTCCAGTACAAAGCGGGATGTAGGCAGCTGCTGCAGCTCATGCTTTGGCCTAGAGTCAGAGTCTCCAACCCCTCTGTCACTTGCCTCCTACCTCCTCTGTCCCACCACCTGCCCCTTTCCCACTGCCATTGCTTACCCTCAGTCATGTTTCCAGCTCTGGCCCTGCTCTGGCCCAGGGCATTGAACACGTGGTGGTTCTGGTCCCTGCCTGGCCAAGCAACCATGGCAGTGGTGTGTGACAGCTCCAGCCCTAGCTCCAGCTCCACCCAGGGCCGGGGCCAGAACCAGCATGTGCTCCATGCCTCAGGCCAGAGCCAGAGTGGTGGGAAGTGGTGCAAGGATTGGAAGGGGGTAAGCCAGGAGCTGGGAGGTGCAGGCACCAGGGGTTAGGCAGCAGGAAGGGGAAATGGCAGGGGGCACGGTGGCAAGTGGCCAGGGGGGCAAGGGGCATAGATCAAGCCACTCTGACCTTGACTTCCCAGCCACTTGCCCCCCTACCGCCTTCCCCTTACCATTGCTTGCCACCCTGCAGTGATGGCAGGTGGGGGGAGAATTTAAGCTTGATCCTACAATAATTAGGTTCTAAACATGGAAAATTATAACAAATTTATATATTCTTCATGCATAGAATCTAATTATTGGGGGTCATCTTACATTTGAAGTTACCTTGGTTTGGGTAAATACAGTAATTTCTGGTACCGCTTTAAATACACTATTTAGGATATAAGGATGTTTCCCCTTGCATAGGAAAAAAAATAGTTTTCAAGAAAAATGTGTCCATGGTCTCAGCTTATAACAGTAGTCATGATAATGCCTTATGAGAGCTTAACCTATAGAAAAACATTTTTACAAAGCTCCATACAACATGCAATGCTAAAGTACATACCCTTTCTTCTTGTAGTAAAGTCACCTATGGTTTGTGAATCAGTTCGCTCTAAACCATGTGGTTTAGGTCTTAAAATTTTAGGACTTTGACCTAATTGGTAAAAAGAAGACTCGCTTAATATAATGTTATTTTTATAACTGGAAAAATGGAATTCTTTAAATAGGCAGCAGAACCCCTTGCAGAAAGGTTAACTTTGGAAGCATAAGCAAGCTGCTGAGGGAGAGTTTTACAGCCTGGCTAGGTCTCATGCTAGCACTTAAGCACCACACTTGAAAGGAGCAAAACATTGCATGCAAGAAGCTCGTCTGAAGTAAGCAAGATTTATGTACCAGGTACTTAGCCAGTTTAGTTATTTCTGTGTTAATTAGGATTTTCAAAAGTAGAATATTTTTTAAAATATCATGTTAGACGAATATCTAACATGATGTGAAGAATGGTTAGCCTTCATATACAGCAGAAGAAATAGTTATGGCTAATTTAAATTACTTTAAACTATATTAAAACCTTCTTAGCCTGTGA
Organism: Alligator sinensis; assembly: GCF_000455745.1. NCBI lineage: Eukaryota > Metazoa > Chordata > Crocodylia > Alligatoridae > Alligator > Alligator sinensis. The sequence continues at coordinate 229,559 of NW_005843142.1, read as the reverse complement.
TATTCTTCTTAGTATAGATATTCCTTTAGAGACCCTATGGAGGTCCTATTATATTTCGTCTAGAAGATGATATTCTTTAGTAGTCCTTTCACATATTGTATCTGTTGACTCTGTTCTCAAAGCCCTGTATTCTGTCCAGGCCACTGGCTGTGTATAAATGGCACACTACTGCAGATCCATTGAAAATCTCCCCTGAGGTCAATGGGAGATTTGCATAAAGGTGAGTCTTTATGTAGTAAATAAAAACAAATTTCTGAAGTCTGGGTGTCTAAAATTAAGAAACCCAAATGTTAGGTGCTAATTTTCAGACAGCTAATTTTAAGCACCCAGGTTTGAACAATTTTGACAGAAACTTTTAGCTATGTATTAATTATTCTGTACCTCACTGATATTCATCTTTTATTGTTATGCCGAGACACAGCAAGCACATGTTTACTGGTCATCTTAAGGACCATGTGTTTTCTACCTTTCTTATTCTTATCCTTCTTTTCTCCCT
>NW_005843142.1:190074-229032 GCF_000455745.1 Alligator sinensis | reverse complement strand
TCTTTCCCTTCTTTGTCTTTGTGATTTAAGAAAATCTCAAATTTGTTCTTTTTTTGCCTGGGGGCAATCATTACAACCTCATTCACTGTCCTATCTGCAATACTAATAATCAGCAATAAAATAGTTACTTCTTAAGTTTAAAGCATCACCACCAGCAATTTAAGTGAATTAGATTAGTAGAGGGCAGTAAGGCATTCACAGCTTTTGTTCTAGGCTGTCTGCACACTCAGGAAGAACAGCACTGCCTTGGTGCATTTTTGGTTCATGTATAAAACGTTCAGTTTTAACCCTGAAACTGGGTATAGCTTATTTAATTTAAAGCTTGAGATTCAGTATAATTCCAGATGTCCCACAGGACACAAATAGATGCAGTCAATGATGCACATTATATACATCCAGGCACTAGCTGGACTTTTGACTTAATGTAAGCACTGGACTTTAAAACGTGTCAAATAATAGGTGCTGTTTTTGGTGTTTCACATGGATAGAATTACTACAAAACTAACTATAATATTACCTAGCTCCAGGGGTGGTGCCAGTGGGCAGCAATGGTGGCACTACAAGGGGGGGACTATGGGGCAGGGGGGCCAAGGTGAATTTTGGGGTGGCTATAGCCCTTCCCAACCATACCCCCTCCCAGGCTACCCCTGCCTAGCTCTCATATTGCACTTTTCATTTACAGATCTCAAGCAGTTTTTGAAGGCAGTCATTATCATAAGAATCTGTAAAATGGGAGAACTATGACAAAAATTATTTTCCAAAGATCATCTAGTAGTTCACTGGTAAATTGCTTCATAAATATAAAAGAATTACTCCCAGTTCTGCAGGGCTGGGCCAAAGCATCCCCAGTCTTTTCAACTCCTGTAACTGAAAGAGTTTGGGGCCAAAGCAATGGTTTAAGGAACATATTGAGCTGTTATCAAATTGCCAGAGTGATGCAGTCTCTCCATGTTAGTACATTAAACATTTAAAGTTTTTGTACAACTTTTTGCAATGAAAATCATATTGGACCCCATCCTACTTTGCCTCTAAGACATCTGAGTGGCGCTTAAACTCCTCTTAGGCACTTAAGTCACCTAAAACAATCCAGATTCACTCAGCACTACAGCCTGAATTTCAATGAGCAAACAAAGGGTGAAAAATTTCTTTTTAATAACACACGGTATTAGTAATCCTGTTTAATATAATTTTAAGTTGGTTTTACACCATGCCACAAAGATTCCATTCAATCTATGTATCAAATATTTTGGAATATTAATATTTGCAATGGGGCTTTTGGGATATTAATACTTGCAATATGATTTTAAAGCAGGAGTGTAAATAATGAAGTTTAGTTTTCTGAAAAAGGATGTTAAAACTGTCAAATAGAAAGAGTACTCATGGGTCTGGTGTCAGAGTGTACCCAAAGATGCGTGATTTCTTCCCCTGGTATTTCAGACTGAGTATCAATGCTCCTTTTGTCTGAGAAATTGTCAGGCCCTACCCTATTTGGCACAGTCTATTTCTATATCCAACAATGATTTAAATTAAAAAACAGAAGCCTTCCTCATGTGTTTCTCTTCCTTAGTTTTCTGTAGTAAACACAGAGGGAAAGTTAGTATTCAAAAGTACAACTGTACATTCTTAAATTGAAACAGTTGTAACCTAACATGTTTAGTTTTATAACATAAGCTCTTTGGGGTAAATGGCCAGTCATCCAGGGGTAAGCTTCACGACACAGTCCCAGACACTCCACAGACCTTCAAAACTAGAGGTCCATTTATATCACTACTGTTTCCAGTTAGTGATAGCTACCTCCCAAGCCAGAAACAGTATAACTGTGTCCACACAACACTGTACAGTTCTTCTGAGGCAGAACTGCCTAGTCTAGGTTCAGCCTCACATTCATAAAGCTATGCTGTTTCCAGTTCAGGAAATAACCTGTGGCTACCTTTTGAAGCCTGAAGTAGTATAGCTGCGGCCATGCGGCATGTAGTGGCATTGTGTTGTGCCCTCTCCACAGATGCAGCCTGGCACTCATCTTGGACCAGTTTTTCAAATTCATGACAAATGGCAGAGAGAAACTGCAACCTTAAAAACTAGGGAAGTTTTGGAAGGTTTAGGATGGCCACTTCATCTTTTTGTTTTTGGATATAGTTTGGAGCACAGTGGGCTACATGAGATGCTAATAGCACTGTGTAGTTGAGTGCTAGGCAAAAACTGTGCTAACACACTACTACACAGTAGTATTAGACTACTGCACAGTGTCACTAAAAACCCCAGCATCAGCGCTACTGTGCAGTAGCGTGAGTCACCGCACATTGATTTAGTACTTGGTTATCCAAGTACTAAACTTAATGTGCCGTAACTACGGTGCATTAAAGAACATGCAGACATGCCCACTGACACTTAAACAAAATAAAATAAATAAAGAGTAAAAATCAATTAATTTTGTTAAAGGAGGACATTTTCTGTTTAGATATTATTGAATGTTCTGACACAGCCATTGCCTACAATGGATTTCATATCAGGAACAAGGACCTGTACATGCTATTTAAGTTGCCAGTTATTTGGAACTTAAATTAAAAAGTTAATCTAACAGTATGATATAAAATATAACAAATACACAGTTTGATAACAGTTTCCTGGCCAAAAGGGCTCCCTTTCTCCCAAAGAGAGAGATTGCAAGCAGAATGCTATGGAACTGCTTTATTTGGAATGGGACTGCAGGGAAGAAAGCTTGTATTCAGCAATATAGGCATGCCAAACAACTGGTAATTTGTCTCTCAATGTTTTCAGGGGGAAACTGCATTCTCAGAAGATACAGGAATTCAGAGTCTCTATTTGAAAAAAATGAAAAAAACCAAAAATATATATAAGGGAAACTGCAATTTGCACTTGGGGGTCTTGGCATTCCAGCACAGCATTCTGAATTTTCTACTGCTCTTTGACTTTAAAACATAGTTCAAGGTCTTTATTCTATAGATTTTATGATCTAGTATCTATCCTGTGAAGTCCTCTCATAAGAAGTGTCAGATCCTGGGCACATGGTCCTAAATAAAGAACTAAAAATATTCCAAAGCTGGCTTCCTCTACAGCAATATCCTGCCAAGGTGGATACAATTAATAGCAGGTATTGGCCCTCTGTACCACCAAACTAATATCCATTTTCTTAATAGGATCAGACACCAAATGGAGGTAGAATTATGATGTCTGGGCAACAGTCTTAGATGGATCCTGTTTTCTGTTTGCCTTAAAGACAGCCAGAAAAGCTAGAAATCAGTCAGCAACAACCCAAGCAGATGGAACCAACTAAAATAAGTTATCTAAAGACAAAAAATGTATGTCACTTCCAGGATCTCTATTTTATTTGTCTAAAATTACTCAAAATACTTTCCTTCACAGCATCAGCTACTTTTAGATATTCCAGAAATGAAGCAGAATGAGTTAGGAAAGGAAGACACTGAATCTAAATAAGCCTATTCACAGAAACTTGTATCTAAAGTTCATTGGTATTCATAAAGTATTTGTTAAATGCCACAAAAACTATTCAGTGAATACCAATGCATTTAATCATGAACTTTCCTAATCTGCTAGTAATTCTATGTATGTCCATATTTAAGTAAGCCTCAAAACTGTAGTGTTCATTGGTCAAGAGTACTGGAGCTTCACATCAGGATCATAAAGCATGTGGGATATTACTTTGAGATAGCTCCTCACGTTCTATACAACTGTGTGGAATGGTTGATTTGCTAGGAAACAGTTCTGTTTTTTTAAATGTTTTTAATGAAACACTGTGTTAAGGGTATATAAAACCTGAGGGCAAACATGCTAACTTGCAGGCTAGGAATATTACCTAGCCTGTTTCATGCTAAAGAAAAGGAACCCACTTATCTAAATACATGAGAGGAAAATCCTATCAAAGGAAGCGTTATCAGTATTCTTTCATTCTTTCTCTCCCTGATATTTTAAAGTTATACATTCGTATCTTTAAAAACAATTAGTAAAACAAGGTCTAAAGGGCTTCTGGATTTTGTTTAGTCTGTTTAAGCCACATTTTCTTTATTTGATACCTTTTGTCTCTATCCATCTAACTTCACTTGCATCTGGAATTCATTTAACTGTGATGTAAAAAAATCTCTTGGAACTGTTTAATCTTTAGGATTAAACTTTTCGTAAGAGCAACTCATAGCTGTAGGTAAAGAATTGCTTGCCACAGCAAGGAGCTATGCAAACTACAGAGAAATTACCTTTAAATCTTATTTCCTAGAAAACAATCTACTGCAAGTAACCTTAAACTGCCATGGGAGAAGCCTGGATTCACTTCTAAATATTTGCTGTTGGGCCCACAGACTAGTTAAAAAGGGCTGGCCCACTCAGGGACTGGGAGGAGGCACTAAATATGCATCTTTTTATCTCTAAACAGAAAAAAAGCAGTACCTTGACTGGAAAAGTATTATTTGAAAAGCCTTGATACTTTTCTTAAAAAACAAACAAACAAAAAAGATAAAAATTAACTGCATCCTACTGTGAAAAATAACGACAACACTAAAAGCTTCATACTTCAAATCTGCAATTCAAATTAGCTTTGCTAATTAACATTATCATTTACTGCAGTTTTACTTCTGCTGTGTTCTACCCTAGAACATGCATCGTTTTCAATTCTGTAGGTTAGAATCCAGAATTCTGCATTCTTGCAGTGTTGCCAAATCTCAATGATTTTACTGAAGTTTTTCTAAAGTCCCAGCATCTTGTATCACACTATGTAAGAGCTTCAACTTTGATCCCTTTAAAAAAAAGTGAGGCACTATTATATGGAAGGCTCAACAATCCAACATAAAAAATGAAAGAACCAATTTTTTAAAGTTCTCATTAACTGAGAATACTTAGTTGCTAAAACTGTTGTTTGTGATGCAGAGGCAACAAAAGAATGTAGTTTTGAGTACTCTGCAAAATGTTAAGTTATGAAATCAAAACAACCACCACCACCACCACCAAATCATTTATATATACTGAAAACATAATTTTGACTGCTATTTGTACAGTCATTTTTCAGACTAACACCCCATTTAAAGATGTTCCAAGATGTATTTTAGTGATGCATTAGCACACTGACTTGGGCAAGAAAAAAAATGCTATGTTGGCATCTTTGACTTTTTTAGAATGCTGCTTCTGACACCAAAATAGTCATACTGTATAAAACTGGATGCAAGTATGTAATGTGAAAACTGTACAATGGGATGCTTATAACAACATTTCATGACTGATTGGGGTTCCAAAATGCATCATGAAGTCGATATTTTTCTTGTGTGCTTTTCAAAAAATATATGTACTGTAAAAATTAACAACTATCCACAAATGAAGAAGACTGTTATTACAACAGGATCAAGTGTAGTACTTCTAAACAATACCAATACTTCTAGTTGGCATGTATAAGAGATTTCATTTTAAAGAAGGAATTTTAATGGTGGTTATAACCTAAATTACATTTTAAAATATTGGCAACTTCTACAGAATGAAATCCAGTGAGAAGACATCATTGAATAGACATAAAAAAGAAACAGCTACATTTTAAAGGAAGTCCTCATATTTGTGGCCTGACCAAATATGAATTGTGTCAAATAACAGCTTAGACAAGAAAAATACATAAAGAAAGAACCAGCTTTAGCATCCCTGTTTTAAAATTACCCGGAAGTAAGCCACACTTGAAAAAGCAACCACAAGAACCAACTCAAAAAGAAAAGTCTGTTTCATCTTTTTCTCCATAGGTACAACTGGGTAGGTTTTCCTTTCTAGGAACAGAAATATGTTTAGCACTGCCTCTAAATGTGGCAAGGCAAAATTCTGCATCAAATTCTGTTGTCCACAAGTCACTATTGCAACATTAGGATCTATACTGGGGGAAACTCAGAGCAAAATTTGGCCTCATACTTTTTTAGGTAGCCTTTTTGAAAACCAAATAAATCACAGTCTTCTTTGCATGCGTCTTTATATTTATATATGCTACGTAAGTAGGGACCTACTTAACTCAAAGCCATTGTAGCACCTTGCTCACAGAAAGAAAGGTTGATTTTGCGGGCATTTCCCAGTGGGCCTACCCCTCACTGTTGACTGGTGGAGAGGCCATGCCATCAACCACAGATGGTTGGAGAGGCCCCACTATCACCACAGACAGTCAGTGCCAGATTTAGGCTTAAAATACTTAAGCTACAGCATAGGACCTCACAATATGAGGGGCGTCTAACTAAGAAAAAACCCCCACTGGATGTTTTCATTCTAATATGATAAAAATATACATATATTGGCTCCACAGTTACTATATATATATTGAGTTCACAAATTTGTGCAAAAGAACAATAATTCATCTTAAAATTTCACGAAAATCCATTTTTGTGGATTTCATGGATTATTTTTATCGTATGGGGCCTCTTAAACTGGATATAGTTTAGGGTCTCAGCATGTCAATCTGGCACTGCAGGCAGTCACTAAATCTCAAACACGCAAGACAATGCATTGTCTAAGTACTGCAGTAAGTATTGGGAGATTCTAAAATAGTTTATTATATGAACGATACACTTTTTTTTTCTGGGTTGATTTCACAGGAAATCGCAGCTGATGGAATGATCCTGGATACCACCAGTTTTTAGATGTCTACCTGGCCATTTTTAGCCCTGCCCATACTCAGTGGATATGTGAGTATGCAAATATGTGCAGTAGATCTACTGAATGGATGGGCATGTTCATGGCTACATGGACAAGTCCCAGAAAAAGAAAGGAGGGTGGAGAAGGGGGAGCTGTCCCCTGTTGCTAAAGCAGTTACGGCACTTGCTCAAGAAGCTGGAAGTCCAAGGTTCAGACTCTAGGCCTCTCTCACCCAAACAGGATTTGAACCTATATTTCTCAGACTTTCCTGCATAAATGCTCCATCCACAACACCACAGACTAGGCATTAACTAGATGCTTCTCAAACACCCCTTTAGAAGCTGAGCTACTGATTCTTGCATTTAATTGTCATGGATAAACTGAAAATTGTGATGGAGTATTTTCTGCCCTAGGGGACGCAAAAGCTTAGGTTGGAACCCAGGGCCCAGTCCCTTCTAGGACCACCACTATCTCTCTCACTCTCCGGCTTGTTCTTGTCCTCCCTTTCTTGGTTTCCAAGGGGCCTACTTCAAAAGAGAAGCATCTGAATATTCCCTAATCTATGGCATGGCTTTTAGAGAACGGTGTTGGAAAGTCAGAGATACAGGTTCCGATTCCCTCTTGGTGTAAGGAGTCAAGAACTGGTGTCCCTGGCTTCCTAACGAGTGCTCTAACTACTCAGCTATTGGGCTAAAACATGGGTGAGTCCTCCTACTCCTCTGAAGCCTAAAACCCATTAGTCATGGGTTTGTGGCTGGCTACATTTTTGTGATTTAGATGTATGTATACATGCAGAATCAGCACTTGTGTAGCCACATAATTGCCCAGCCAGTGCGTGCTTAGGCTATGTGACATGTTTACATTGCCACTTTGCAAAGAGAAGTAGAATTGTTACCTGCAAATAAGTGCTACAACTGCCACTGATGAGGTTAGAAAACTGCCATTTAGGCCCCTGACAAATATTAAAGTAACGCCATGATAGGATTTGATGTGGAATCCCAACAATCATGCTTCCTGCCATGCCAGACATGCATTGCAGGAGGTACAACTATGGCATCACACATCAGATCTCATTGGGCCATATTGCCAATACAAAGACAGCTCAATCCCAGGCTCCCCCTGCACCAGCAAGTAGCAAGCTTGGCTCCTTGCACTTCCAGCTGAAGGGCAATCCCAGCCTCTGGGGCACATGGGAGTCTTGAAAGGCTCTCATGCGCTCCAAAGGCTGAGCAGTGGCCATAAGTGCAATTAAAGGAGTGATAGGAACCAGGCACAAAGTTATTACACATATTTTGTGTAATAAATTTGTCACTTATTCCTCATTTTATCATGCCCTTAATTGATTGAACATGTGGCCAAGTCACTACATAAGATGTGATTAACCTGTTAATCACATCTAAAGTGCAACATGTCAGGGGCCTTAGACCCACAAAGGGTACAGAATTCAGTCCTTTGGGTTCTACCTCTATTTCTGCCGCTGACTTAAACCATTCATGTTACTTGCTATCTCCATGCCAGAGTTTCACTATATTTGAAGTGGGAATAGGGAGACCATTTATAAAGAACTTTGACGGGAAGTACTATGCATGCTATACTGCACTTACATAATTTCTGTAGTTGAGTCCTTGATCATCTCTGAAAAATCATGCCTTTTTATGACGGTTTTTTAATTGATTTTTTTGATCATGTTGAAAGATCATGCAAGTTTTTTTTTTTTTTAATAAATTGCTTATCACTTAGTATGGATTTTAATATCAAGTTTGTATGCTCCTCCAGGTAATAGACCTCCAGTAAAAATCCTGTCCTTCTTCAGGGTAACAGAGGTACTGCCATTGACTTCAGAAGAGTCAAGTTTCCACCCACAAACCACGTAGCTGGTGCATAGAAGCTATGCACACTTACATTACTATGGAAATCATAACTATTTTTCCCAGCAGTTAAAACTTCCCTGTTCCCTGGCCTACATAACTTTATTCCAGTGGTTCTCTACCTATCCACCATAGTGGACCACACTTGCAGCTCTCAATGTGTTACATGGGCCGCACTCATGCAACTTACTTCCTATGTATCCATTTTAAAATGTTTTGTATCTGTTATCTGACAGGAATACAATACAAATCAATATTCTGTAATACCTCTCATTTCTACACTATCAAATGTCTTTACTTTTTTTTTTTTTTTTTTAAAACAGGATGTCACATGGGCCACAGCAGTGTGCTGATTGGGCCTCTGGTTGAGAACCACTGCTCTAATCCATCACCAAAGCCCACTGTGGTCTATTCAGCTGTGCTGAAGAGAAAAAGAAGACAGAAAAGTACGGTTGTTCATCAGAGGAGTCCCTGTTTTCATCTCTAAGTGCACCTAGATATGAGCAGCAAGCCTGCTCCAACGTGCTATAATTACAGCGCATTGGAGCAGGCTCGATTAATCGACTCTGCTGAAGCATGGAAATCACCACGGTCCAGCAGACTCCAGCATCTCATGTATCAGCATCCCTGCACAGAAAAATGGCGATGGCAGCGGCACTTTAACTAAAGCTCATTCAACAAGCTTTATTAAAGTGCCCGCACTGCCATTTTTCAGAGCAGGGATGCTGATACACAACATGCTCCAGGGACTTTAATTGCAGTGGTTCCCAGAGTTGCTCTAATTAAAAACACGCGCCCCCCCCGCCGCTGTCTCCTAAATTAGGGTACATTTCCTTCTGTTTTTGTTTCTCTTTAATAAACAGTAGCTCAAGGAAGGAATAATTTATGAAACCAGAGAACAAGAGGCTCTGGTATAGCTTGAGGCAGAACTAGTCAAATATCTTTTGATTCAGAGGAACACTACCCAGTTGTGCTGAGGGAAACAGATATTTCTTCAAGGTGAAACCCTTTTGCTAGCAATAGTGCTTCTAACTTAGCATCACCACTACATGCAAACATAGCAGGCTACAGCAGCAAAAAGCATAAACACAAAACAATGAAAATGCGAAAGATTCTTTAAAAAAACCCTGCATATACAAAATATACATTTAACATTCAATTCAGATAAGTACAGAAAAACTACAGCTGGCTGAACACATTGGATTTTGGTCCAAAGAGCAGAGCACTTACCTAAAGGAAATAACATGCATTGATTCAGGCTGTTGGGGCATGAGGCCTCCAGCCATGCTTCAAAAGGGTTCTCAAAGCTTCAAGAAATTACTGAAAGCTCCCTCATTTTTGGAAGCAGCTGTGAGCCAGGAGAGGGAGTGAGGTGACACAGAATGCATTATAACCTCAAACTATTTGATCTTTCTTGACTCAAAACTAAAGTAAATCCTTGTTATAAAACAGAGGGATGAGGTATAAGTCCCATCTCTCTCCCATCTTAGGGATGCCTCTTCAAATAAGAAATCTGCAGCCTGCTAAGTGGTCAACTATCAGGAAGGAAGAGTGTGAATGTCTACATGAAAGTCTGTGTGGTGGGTCTTTTTGTATATGTGTGGGAGAACTAATATCAATTAAATATCAAACACATAACATGAATGTTACCACCCACAATTTGCCCTTTTTTAACATGTTAAACCTATTTCTATATTTCTGTCCCCATTCCCCAAAACTAGTATTGAGAGTTAGAGGATAAGAAATATCCACAAGTCAAGATGTTTTTACCTGAGTTTCATACGTTCTCCTTTTTAGCTGTGACAATGAATCATGGTTCAGAAGGCCAGGTCTCTGTCAGCTAACTTGCTGTTCTCCAGAGATGGGATAACCACAGGAGGCATTAAAACACACTTCAAACCTCATTTTTACCAAGAAGATTTCTTTTTGAGGGGAAAAGTTATCTGGAATTAGTGGATCAAACTTCTGCCCCATTGAATTTTATGGCAGAACTCTCACAGTCTTCATTGAACCTAGAATTATGGCTCATTCTGAAATTACTATCCTGTAAAAGCTTTCTGGTTCTCCCTTAAACTAAATAAAAGGAAAGGGATCTGTTGCCAGAAGAACTAAACCTTCAAAAGCATACAGCACCTTATCTATGAACTTCCATATCACTTATTGTTAGCACTGTAAAGATGCTAACTTAAGTAAATGGTGTTTACAATATTATTTTGTTTGCACATGTACATAAAAATTTACTTCAAGTTAAAAGAATGTAATGTGCATCCAGAACAGCTGGAGAGCAGGTGTACCGAAACTCCAGCAGTCTTCCAGTTTTGGTCACCCTTCAGAATACAAGCAAATCAGAACACAGAACTTAGGGTATCCTTTAAAAAAATTAAAGCTTCATCAGATTTCAGATGCCCTTCTCCCCAGCCCCACAAATTTTCCTTAGCTAGGACCATACATAAGAAGTTTCAGCAAAATACACTGTTAACAGTGATTTTAAAAGCCCATTAGAAACAGAGGTTTACCCTATTAAGATGAAACTACCTTAGGCATGGCTCATCAATGAGTCTACTAACACAGATTCCTATGCCTTTGTACAGTCCATCTAAGGCCAGACTGTACATGGCTGCATAAATCTATGCTAAACATCACTCCCAGAACTTCTACAAATGTATATATACAACTACTGTAAAAGGTATCCAAGGGAACAATAGATCTCCATAAGCAAGACATTTGATCACCCGTACCAAAGAGAAAGATTCGGATAGTTGGGTACTTAGAAACAAAGATTACGTCTCAGAAAATGTATGCATGTGTATGTATGGGTATTTATGTATAAAAACAACACCTATATACATAGATATAGATATATATCTACACATATATGTGCATGGATAAAATAAAGGCTCACAGCTGCTTCCTCAGACAGTGGAGGGTGTGGTTCAGACATCTATGGAGGCCTTATAGCACAACATTGTGGATCTCTGCACCAGTACTTTATTTTAAATAAACAACAGTACTTTCCAAAACAAACTCTTAATGCAACCACAGATAGTGTATTGAATTTCACTTCTAATTAAGAGAACAACTATCAGTAGTTAGATATTTTACATTTTCCATAGTCATCATGTTCCCCCACCTCCCCCATCACCCAAATTCTGGCAGGATCTTTTGAAATGCTTGCATTATTTATTAAGTTCTAGCTACCTGAAGTAATTTAAAATGGATTATTGTCATAATATTTTTAAAATTACCCACGAAGAAACAGTGAAACAGTAGTTGCTACAATAATTTGAAAGCTCAAAAAGCACCCTTCATAGCAAAACTTTGTACCGTATGCTCACTTAAGTTAAAGGGCCCCTAAAATGTATAGATTTATTTTATGTTCATTAATAGAAATTCTAATGCCTTAAATGTATTTCATCTGTTTACCACTGAACATGAAAAAACGGAGTCATCTGATGTTTTACCATGTTAACCTTTCACAATAGGATATGACAACTTAATGTTGAATATAGGTTCAGAATACAAAGTTTGTAAGGGCTCATATTTAAAAGCAATGGAGACAACTCGTTTATTTGACCAAAGTTGTATTTTTTATGATTTATCCAATAAGGTGTTTTATAGTGGTAAATAAGGTATAATATTGTCCTTGATTGCTGACGTCAGATTTCTTTAAAAAACAAACAAAACAACATATTTCTTATTTTCTTCCATTTCCTTCAACACATAAAAAAATACTTTTAATAGATATTTATAAAAAGAATAGGAAGTATTTGACTTTCTATATATTTTATAATAAAAAAACCCATTTATTTAAAAAAAAAAATCTCTTTTCAAAATACATGTTATAGTCAATCTGACAGCAAAAATGGGCAGAGCCAATTAATATGGGCACTGCTGTATACAGCACCTTTGCTTACAATTCATTTTCATTAGTAAGCCTGATAGTCATCCTTTTCTATTCACTGAAGTTAATGGGACTTTTAACATGCTTTAAAAATGTATATGCTTTGCTTCCTTGGGAGTCTGGTATCACTTTTCAGAATGTTGAGCTTAACCCAGTTTCATGAAGACACACACACACACACACACACACACACACACACACACAAAAGAAAAGTCATTTTTGCAAGAAAAGGGTATACCACTGTGGCTAACTTTTTGGTGTAATCAATTTATCTTTAATATCTTTAACTCTCATTAGCGTTTAGATTTTAGGTATAAATGTGAAAACTGTTGAGCAAGAAATAAATAAACCATTTGCCTGCAATTCCTATATGCCATTTCACATTACTGAAAATCAGCAGTTAGTTCTGTCTCTTTTTGCAAGCATCTCACATTACAACAGAGTTTCTGTTTATTCTTAGAAAGTCAAGCATTTGAGCCCCAAAAATATACATTTTTAAGTGGTAAGTAAATCTAGTTCATTCAAAGGGTAATAAGTGTTTGGGCCCCCTTACATTTTGCTTTGTTCATATACTTTGTCACTGAAGTTGTAATGTCATGAAACTCTAATTAGAGTTCTTCATACAATAAATAGTTTTTAAAATCAAAATACAAATGGAGATGTTTTCCTGTAGAAAATTAGGTAAGACTGAGCCAACTCCATAACAGGATGGAAATTCAGAATCAAGGCCAATATTACATCCTAACCCTGTACATTTTACATACATTACAAGTGTTAGGGCCAGATTCTAGCACCACTTTTTATATGGGGTAAAATCAGTACAAGAGCAACGGGCTGGCCTGATTTACCGTATTTACTCAAATATAAGGCTCTGAGTAGAAGACAATTCCATTAATTAGATAGATCTTACATGGAAAATTTATAAATTATAAAATGGATGGTGGTCTACTGGCTGACATCATCTGAACAAGACCTGGGGGTCACGAATCGACTGGAAGGTGAATATGACCCAACAGTGTAACGAGGCTACAAAAAGGGCCAATAAAACTCTGGCATGCATCAGCCGCTGTACTCCTCCCTCTCTGTTCAGTGCTGGTGATGCCTCAGCTGGAGTGCTGTGCCCAGTTCTTGGCCCTGCACTTCAAGAAGGACATGGATAAACTTGAGAGTGTACAAAGAAGGGCCACCCATTTGATTATGGGCATGGAGGGTAAGCCCTACAATAAGAGATTCTGGAAAGTGGGCCTGTTCAGCCTGAGGAAGAGAAGGTTGAGAGGTGACTTGACAGCTGCCTACAAGTACCTCAGGGGGAGCATCAAGAACTAGGAGAGCAACTATTCAGGACAGCATCTCAAGGGAGGATGAGGACCAATGGGCATAAACTAACAGAGGGTAAATTCAGGTTGGATACAAGGAAAAACTTCTCTGCAAGGGTCACCAGAATTTGGAACACGCTCCTAGCAGAAGTGGTGCAGTCGCCCTCCTTGGAGGTGTTCAAGACGAGGCTGAACAGGCACCTTGCTGAACTCATCTGAGCCCAATACTTCCTGCCCAGGGCAGGGGACTGGACTTGGTAATTGTACAATTGACTTGGACGAGGGGGTGGAAAGCATGCTGTCCAAGTTTTCTGATGACACTAAGATGTGGGGCGAGGTGGACATACTTGAAGGGAGAGAGAGGCTGCAAATAGATTTAGACAGACTACAAAAGTGGGCAGATGAGAATAGGATGGGGTTCAACGTAGATAAATGCACCAATGCCAGACCGCAGCCAGCAAGGCCAGCCGTACCTTGTCATGCGTCCAAAAGGTGCATTTCAAGCCGGTCCAGAGAGGTGATACTCCCCCTCTGTGAGACTTTGGTCAGGCCGCAGTTGGAGTACTGTGTCCAGTACTGGGCACCGCACTTCAAAAGGGATGTGGTCAGCCTGGAGAGGGTTCAGAGGAGGGCCACCCGCTTGGTGAGAGGGCAGCAGGAGAGGCCCTACGAGGAGAGACTGAGGGGCCTGTACCTGTTCAGCCTCAGCAAGAGGAGGCTGAGGGGAGGCCTGGTGGCTGGCTACAAACTCATCAGGGGAGATCAACAGCAAATAGATAGAGCCCTTTTCTCCCCAGCACTACCTGGGGTGACAAGGAACAATGGTAATAAGCTGATGGAGAATAGTTTTAGGTTAGAGATCAGAAGGCAATATTTTACAGTTAGGGTGACCAAAATCTGGAACCAACTTCCCAGGGAAGTGTTCCTCACCCCTACCTTGGGCAAATTCAAGAGGAGATTGGACGATCACCTGTCTCGGGTCTTGTGAACCCAGCATTCATTCCTGCCTGTGGCAGGGGGGCAGGCTAGATGATTTGTTCAGGCCCCTCTTGACACTAGCTACTATGAAACAGGTCCCTTCCGGTTCTATGATTCTATAATTTTCCAGGTATAGAATCTAGTTTTTGGAGATTTACCTTAAATTTGTCCCCTTCCCACTGCTACAGAAAGGAAACTAAATCTGAGAGGTCAGTTAGCCTCCTTGCCCTGCGCAACTTCTTCCCCCACCCCTTCCTGTCAGATCTTGCTCTCCCTGAGCACCTGGAAATGAGGGAAAAATGTAAACACACTGACTTAGAAGTAAACATGCCTGTATTAATTTAGCTCATTTGGAACTGATGCACTTTACCTTTTTTAAAAGACCTGCACGTTTTAGCACAGGTACTCCATAAATGTTTAAGCAATACTTTTGTACCTATTTATACAGAGTACAAACTATGCATGATATTAGGCCAAAACCAAAAAGCTCATGATTTATCACATAGTTTACTGGGCTATGCCCCACCAAAGTTAACAGTATTTAAAGCCATGGTGACCCCACAGATCAACACTGCTCAGTACATGCATATAAGGATCCAGGGGTGTAGGTTGTAGCTGTATTGGTCTAAGGACATAGGCAGACAAGGTTCTTTGGGTGAATCTAATATCTTTTATTAGACCAACTTAAATAGTTGGAAAATTTTTTTAGCAAGCTTTTGGGTTTAAAAACCCTTCATCAGGCTGAAGATGTCTCTGCAGTTGGTATATGCTCTTTCTGGATAGAATGAATAGAAAAGAAGCCAGAGGCTGGTCTGCATGCAAGAAAGCCAGTCATCGAAGATGTAAATCGAGGAGTCAGTGGGTGAGAGACAGGCTGAGTGTGGGGCAGAAGGGGTGTGAATGTAGCACTTAACCAGTGGAAAGGTACCACTCCTCTCCACTATTTAACTGGATCTAGGTGCACATCAGCTCTCACTCATGACTTGAACCAGGTGTTCTTGTCACACGTCCTGAGATCTTCTAAAAAAATTATATGCAGATGAGGTGCAGGGCAACTTGGTTCAACTCCACCTCATGAAGGGCAGGGCCACACTAACCATGTGACAGGCTGAGAGGGGGTGGCAGAGGGATTCAGGGTGAACTGTTTGGGGCCCCATTTGGTGATTTTTACCAAACATTTAAGACTGGTTAAGAAACAGGAATCAGTGGAAATGGAAAAGAAAGGCACAGATCAGTTGTGGGAATGAAGAGGAAGTTGAAATGTACTCATTGTAGTGGCTCACCATGACTTTAAAAAACTTGGCACTGAGAGGGACTACACAGAATGGGTACTACCCTGTATCTTATTCAGAGGGGTTGCACTAACTTATCTTTCTGGTAGGTTTTCATTAGCATGTTAAAAAAAATTGTCCAATATAGGCTATGTGTTTTAGTCATGCTTAGTGTTGGCTGTATTTAAATCAACTTCATATTTGATTTTTATTACTTAGCACACTGCTTTTGACAGCAGCTTAATGACAGTGTATTTAATGAGCTTTTTCCCCCCATGCTGATTGAAGGTGGAGGTAGGGAGAAGACCTTGTCTTATATTTGAGTAAATACTGTAGTAGTCTCCAAGTCCTATTTGGATTCCAAGGGAGGGTTGTATTGTAACTCTGTGCCAGCAAATAATCATCTTCTTGGTTGTGATTTTTATGACCCTGCCACCTGAAGGCACTGATCTTAAACAGTCCCAATTAATCCCCAGACCTAATTTCCTTGCTTTTACAAACTGAATTAAGGCCTTAAAATATTTATTTATTTATTTATTTAATATTGTTGGATTCAATCTAACAAATTATTGTTTTTGTTTTATAAAGGAACATTTAAAGAAGAAATGTTTTATAATTGCAGCACACTTTAAATGGCATTGTTTTTAAAAAAGAAAACAGTGTGATGTACGATCCATCCTCTGTGGTACAATTACTTTCTATCACACTGCAACAATATTGACTATAACTTGTATATCTGAAATTATTTTAAAAGTTAGAAGCATTTTAAGCATTAAATTATACGAAAAGAGCTTTTATTATATTCTTTATTATTAACTAGGAAAATGCTAGTTTTACAAATATACCTGTATTCATGTGCTCTCCCTTCACCATGAGCTGGCCATCTATATTACATGCATAAGACCTAAATCACAGTTTTAGTCTATTTAGTGTAACTTTGTAAGTTATGGTGTACCTTCTTTCTATTAATGTATGCTGTAACTTCTAACCCTACAGATACATTCTGTTCTATTTACATATTTTAAAATGTGTCATGGCTTGCTTTTAAAATTCTTAGGAAACGATTAGAATTCTTAGAAAATAATACTTTTATACTATCTACCTCAATCTTGTTAAGAAAAACAGAAACATTTAAGTCATTATACTGGAAAATATGAGCAACTTCTACTGCATATTTTTCTCACCTTTTCTGTCTGGCTTGAGATTCCGATCCACTGGTGGTGGTTCACATTCTGCAACAGGTACTGACCTTCTGGGAGGCGTCTTTGGACTGGACCTGAAACCCATGTGAGCAGGAGGAGGCACTTGCATTCCAAATAATGAAAAATCAAATGTGCCTGGGGTCATTGGTACATAGTTTGTTTCTTGAATGGGTTCAGTGAAGCTGCTGGAATGCTGCCGTGGTGGAGAGTTGGGATTCATTGGGACATAATTTTCATCCAGTTCTTCACTTGAAACACTTCCCACTGTCAACATGCTTCTGTTCTTCTAGAAATAACATACATTTCCTTTCATAAAGTAATCATTTATGTTATCTGCTGTAAATTAATTAATCTTTTAGCATCATATATGTGTAATTTATTTTAAGATACATCACTCCACATCATTGCTTTGTAAAAGGGAACAAAGACTGTGCAAGTGCTTTCCCATTCCCTAGTCCCACATGAGATCAAATCATACTTACAAAGTGATTGTGGAAACCTTCCAATGAGCTAGATCTGTCATTTGGAAATGTTCGTGGAATATCATAGCAGTCTTGAGAACTAATGTCTAAAGAAGTAGAAGGAGACAAAGTAAACATTTATTTCCTCAGCTCAGCTGCTGTTACATAAATGTGCTGCACCAAATATTTACTATCTGTTATTTTAAATCTATAATCAAATGCAGTTGGGAAGATGCACACGCTCTACATGACAGTATAGTCTAAAAGATTTTATCAATATACATTTGGGATGAATGCTTTATTTTTTGAGCAGACAAGGTTCTTTGGATAAATGTGATATCTTTTATTAGACCAACTAAATAGATAGAAAAAGTGTTCTTTGCAAGCTTTCAGGTACAAACACTTCTTTGTATTACAAGTCATGATTTTACGATTTGCCATTGGCATTTTCTAGGGTGAGAAACTGAAGGAATGTTGATGCTGCTAGTTTACTGTGCAAGACAGCAGTGCCCTTAAAAACACTGCTGCTCCACACAACTGCCTTCTAACTGGAAGTAACATGGAATCATTTGAGTTGCACTGCAAACAGCCTAGTTAGAGCATTCCCTGAGCCTGGCATAGTATATTTGCAGTATAAATATACCCAAAGTAGTGTACCGTATTGAACACTTGAAAATTTCCATATCGCATAAAACACCCATGTCTGTAAAGAGTGGATTTTAAGACACTGGGCCTTAAACTTTAATTCTACTCCAGAAAGTGACTTAAGAATAGAATTGCCTAGTAGAGTTAGTCAGAAGTTTTCTGACAGAACAGTTTTCTATTGACACCCTAATCTAGTGGACTGCCCGAAAACCAGGGTTCCTAGGACTTCCAGGCTCACTTTTCATTCTGCTCACCTGGTGCTCTTTGGACTGTCCAGCTGGTAGGGTCCTGACTGTCTTGATGACCCTCATCAAGCCAGTCAGACAGCCACAGAGCTAGCCTAGAAAACATTTAAAAATTTTTCCATTTCCTTTTTTCAGAGCTGCCTGTTTTGAAAAATTCTATTCCATGGGAAAAGCTGTATTTTTGCGTTTATGGATCTTTAATTAATCTAAGCCCAGAAGAAAAAAAAATACCGGCAAAAAAACTAAAAGTAAAAACTTTGCCTTAGGTAAAAACAGGTTCTTGTATGTAGTGTGTACAAATGCAGAAACATCCAGGAACACAAAAAGGCTTGCTGGAGAAATATACCAAAAAGTTCAGGAATACATAACTATTACAATAATTAAAAAGAATATTTCCACTTTTATGCTGCAATCCATATACACTTGATCAGAATGCACTGCACAGTACCAGAGAGAAGATCCAAGTTTATCTAGCAACACCTGGCCTAGCACAGCTACCATAGAAATCACAGGACTCTTGAATTCAGCATGACTGGGCCACTTATACTGGTGGTTCTAAAAGACTGGCACTGGAACTCTTGAACTCTTCTAATAAGCTTAACGGCAGCAAAAAGAATTATCCACAAAACAAAGACAAATCCAATATTTGAAGTTGTATCAATCTGTATCACTCAATTTTACATTGCACATAGCCATACCTTCAAATGCCCTACCTTTTGCTGCACTAAGGCCATGTACAGGTATTACAGTTCTACTGGGAGAAATCGCCACTACCCCAGTAGAAACTAGGAGCATACAAATGTTTGTTCAGTTTCTCCTGAAGGAAACATGCCCTCTCTAGAAGAAAGATCCTCCAGGTTGACACAAGTTTCTCTCGCTAAAATGAACACCTGTACACTTCGGCTCAACTCCTCTGTGATCAGGAAGAGACAAGCAGCAGCTCTAGCAGCCCCCCTGTACCTTCCCCAGACCAGGGTGACTTTGGTCTGGAGGGGTGGTATTTCCCCACAGCTCAACTCCTCCCAGTCATGGAGGACTTGAGCTGCCATTACCCCTTGATCCTTCCCAAGACTGGAGACACCCTGATTTGGAAAAGGCACTGGTGTGGGGTGGGGAGCATCGCCCCACTGCGCCCTCTCCTCCCATGCACTACCTGCTATTCCCCACGCATTCCCCAGACTCACGTCCCCATTCTGGGGAATGGGCAGGGAGCATTGCCCTGCTGCTCCCTCTTCTGTGCTCTCAGACACCGAAAGCAGAGCAGAGAAGCACCCTCTTCACGTATCAGGGAATGTCTCTAGTCTGAACATTGCCCTGGCTGCTTCCTTTCCTCCCTCCATGCTTCCCCAGACCAGCACAGTCCCAGTTTGGGGAAAGTACAGGGAGTCTTTTGCTGTCACTGCTCCAGTCTGGAAGGTACAGGGAGCAAGGGAGTGGGAATTTCTGAGAAAATTCTACTGCTATGAAAAAACACCCTAAATGATCTGTGATGTCCTTTCTGACACCACAATTTGATTCTATTTGATGACTAGATTCTAGTCACCACCCCTGAAAGAACATCATCCCAATATGCCCTGTATATAGAAGGACTATGTGGG
Organism: Alligator sinensis; assembly: GCF_000455745.1. NCBI lineage: Eukaryota > Metazoa > Chordata > Crocodylia > Alligatoridae > Alligator > Alligator sinensis. The sequence goes on along the minus strand of NW_005843142.1, from coordinate 208,926 downwards.
AGGACTCACATGAGGCTGACTCCTCTAAACTGAATGCTACCCAAGTCTTTCCCTGTCAGAGGGATTTTGTAGATAGCACTTCGAGACAGCTTTCTAGCTGTATACTGACAAAGCATTCAATGATTCAGCCCACAAGCTTTTTATTCACTAGTCAGAGGCTGTAACTCCTCCTGCTGTTAGACCATTACTCATATTTTTCTATCAATCAATCTTGTAAACATTCTGAAAAGTCAAGCTGAAATATTTTTCCTTCTTGTGTAAGAGAGCGTGCAAGAGAAATTATATTGAAACTATACTCGTGCAAATAGTGTCTGCCTTGAGTTATAGCTGCCGCATTCTACAAATGACTTGGCCAACTGGATCTTTATTACTGGTGATGATGCATAAAGAAAAATTGACAAGCTGGAAGGACTTTCAGAAACTAAAGTAACTTTAACAAGTAGAGAAAAAAAGCACGTGAGTTGAGTACATTTGACGTGGTACCACTGAAACTCAAATAAACATGGAGCATGTTATTTTTTCCAGAAACATTCTGAAACTGACTTTACACTTGTCAGTGGTGCAGAACAGAGTATTGCTAGTGCTGACCATAGGGACCACTGGACAGGTATGGAGATCTTTGCCTGCAAGGGGAAGAGGATAAACTTTCTTCAGTGGTTTGGCCTGAAAACTGTTGGAAGCTGCTACCTGTTGGTATGGAACATGGATGGATTGACAGGGGAGGTGGTGCAATGGAAATTCTATGAAAAAATGCAAGTTTTCATGGGGTTCTCACTACCACATGAGGGGGCATGAAACGAGACTGAACCATAACATATAAAATGCAAAGAAATACTAATAACTCATATCAGAACATAATTTGATTGACTATACACAAAAGCTGTCCTAGACAATTTTAACAAATTCCTGACACACGGTCAGGCCAGCAAAAGCTAACAGAACAGCCATGTTGTAGAAGCAGTTTCTCTACAACACATTAAAAAAAAAAAGTGTTACTAGTCATTTAAAATGAACAACATTTATACAGCCTTCCTTTTATACCATCACCTTTTATACTCTTTGTTGTGGTTGAGAATTTCAAAGAATGAAGGGAATTAAGCCTCTTATTCTCAGCAGAAAGTGGAAGCACAACTCCTTTCAATTCCTTTGAAAATCCAAGCCTTCACCACTTATTGCACATGATAATTTAAACAAAAGAGTTCTTTAAAAGCAGGCTGAGACATAAATACTAACCTTTTCGAAATATATTCAAATCTACAGTGGAAACGGTATTACTGCGTGAAGGTGGCATTCCCATTGTAGGAATGCAATAACTACTGTCAGTGTCTGACGCAGTACGAGTAATGCTACAGGTTTCCACAGGAGATCGATCTGAAGAGTGATGAGGTTTTGGAGGCCGAGGTGGAGGAATATCTGGAATAATCTCTAGCTTTGAAGTCTGAGCCAATGTTCCTTCTGGAAAAGTTCGTGGAATCTGATATGTACCTCCAGGTGTCGGGGGAATGTCATAACTAATGGAGATATGTCTCATCTGCGCATCTAATGATGTTGCTGATGGGGCACTGAAAATGTGCTGCTCTCCTTCTGCGTCAGTCCCGGATGGAGATGCTGCCTTTGGTAAAACATCCTGTGAGTAACTCCTAGGCAGATTATAAAGGCTGCAGTCTACAGACACCATTGTAGATCGAGGTGGTGGAGAGTCATAGACACTTTGTTGCTGAAAAAAACCATTCACGGCATGCTTGCTTACCGATGGAGCAGGATTTTTATGAGAGGGTACATTATCATTGCAGTCTGTTTCAGAAGAGGTGGATTTTGCTGAGTCAGCATGAGATCTACACATAAAATAATAAAATTGGCATAGGGATTTTTATGTATGGTTATAAGACAAACGTTAACAATTAAGGAACAACATAACATTCAAATGTAAGCAACTAAAAGTCATTTAATCCATTAATTCTGAGAGAAAATCAAGGAACTTTGTTACTAAACAAAAGATCTTAAAAAAAATCTCAAGTACGGTCTCAACTACATGCGCTGGTGTGTGTGTTACACACACCAGCACTGGTGTGTGTATATTTATCACAAGAGCTCAGCAACATGGGGTTTTCATAAGCAAGTCACTTCTAACAAGACACAATACCAGTTTGGATCTCCTCTTTGTTTGTATTTTAAACCACATATCACACTATAAGTGTACTCTGTTAAGCAGGGGTTTAGGTTGTAGCCGTGTTGGTCTAAGGATATAGGCAGACAAGGTTCCTTGGGTGAATTAGATATCTTTTATTAGACCAACTCAAATGGTTGGAGAATAGTTATTAAGCAAGCTTTTGGGTTCAAAAACCCTTCGTCAGGCTAAGGAAGCTGCAGCAGTTGAAACACTGTGGTGCAAATACGGACCTATACCTGGGTTTATGGTACTTGCTTCCCCTCATGAATATGGTAGAAATAAAATTTTAAAATAAAACTTTTTGGAACTTGCAGTATTGGAGGTGCATGCCTAAAGATATACACTGGGTGTGTGTACACATTCATTATGTGATTTAACTAATGTGCATTAAATCTAGTACATCCATTGTGAGTTACTACAAAAATGCACGTTAGCCTATTTTAATGTGCATTAGCTAAAGAGCATGTTTTTGCAACACTTTAATGCACATTAATATAGGCTAATATGCATTCAAGCACATGTGTAGATGCACCCACTGTCAACAAACACAGGCCTTAAAAGAAAAGGATACAAGAGACAAACAACACATAAATAAAAGCAGAAACTGAAAGCAGAAATATTCAACTAATTATTGTGGAGAAAAAATTTACAGAACATGTGGAACAAACTCTAATTTTTGTCTTGATCCAGACTACTTTACAAGTACACAGTAGGTTCCACATGGCTGCTCTGGAAATTATGTCTCTGGTGAAAGGAACAATCAATCAATTGTTACCAACAATACACATAAGAAGAAGAGTACAGCCATGGCATTCTCTCGCTTGGCAAAGAAATTTTCTTGATAATATGACTATTTTAACACAAATCAAAATGACTGAAAATAGCAATAGATAAATTAAACGGATAGCATTAAAACCTTACCATGGCATCCACACACTGGTATCAATCATCCCATGGTATTCCTACTTTAAGTATCACATGAATGTACCATTGCACAGAAGGTACACGCTACACTGTTACAGTTATACATCTATCTTTTTCTTTCTTCAAAAGAACTATAAAAAAATCACATAAACTTACACACAATCAAACTTTAATCAGGCCCCATTCAGTCCTGACTTTTGTACTTGCTATTTTTATTGCATGCACAAAAATACTGCAAATTAGAACTTATTTTAGCATTGTTAGTGCATTTAACCCTTTAGATGCTTCCATTGGTTATTTGATTATTTTGTAAGGGTAATAGCAAGCAGGATTTTGTAAAGGACAATAACAATTCAACATCTTTATCTGTAGTTATCTACTTATATTTTGGAAAAGGCGTTTTTTCCTAAAATTGAACCTGAGAACGTAAAGCCAATTTATATGCAGGATCAACTTATAACTGGAATGATGCAGTAATTTCAGCATGTATATATGTCGCTCCAAACAATACTTCTATTGCCCTTATTATTCCATTATGTAACAGATTAAGGGCAGTTTATGATACTGTTGGAATAAGTATTCCCTAAAGATAAAACAATATTTAAAAAAGGCAATGGTTCTTAGAGGTTGTTACACCCTTGCTAATATGCATCCTGAGTCTAAACAGCTTACTCAAACCGCGTGCCAAATGAAAGCAATAAATGTAAAGATGAGTAAGAATGACAAGAAACTGTCCCTTAATTACATATGCTACACCAGTGAGAGAAAAAGGTATCAATCTGATACTTTTCTACATTGTACAGACAGCATTCCACCCACACAAATAAAGGTAATGTTAATTGTGCCTAATGACCTTAAGAGATCTCTCTCTCTCTCTCTCTCTCTCTCACTTTAAAAAAGAAATACAAACGGAGTAACAAACCTCGGATCACAGCCGGAACACAAAATAAAGTGCACATAGTGAGAAATGAAGCACTTTTTTCACTTTTCCATATAGTTATGGCAAACACCATCATTTACCTATTTCCCAAAACCTACCTCCCTGGTCTTTGAAATTAGATTCCTTTAAAAGAATGAGACGCCTTCAAAATCTTATGTACCAGCTCTGAGCACTTAATGACCTTTTAACAAGGGCTTCTGAGGGCTCAGAAAAAGTCAAATTTTGTTGAGATGTGCCACATGCAGTTAAACCATAAGTGAAATTAGAAGTTTAATGAGAGCATATGAATCCCACTCAACAGAATACTAATAATTCTAATCCAGATAACTCAATGAATTGGCAAGATATTCTTCCTCACTGTTTCTTGGCCATATGAATTTGTGAAAACTGAAATGAAATCAAGTCAGCTTTGGACTACCTTGAGGCAGCCTCACCAGTCATTCTTTTAGCTCAGTGGCTCCAACATCTGATCCTTAATCCTGATGGTGTTGGAACAAAGAAGAGATTTAACACTATTATTTTTCTATGCTGACCCCAAAAGCAGGATGTCTGAGAGTGGTGACTTTCCAGTAGGTAACTACTTTGCAGAATTTGTTATAATTTTCAAATGCATGATTAAAGCAAACCATGGAAATGGAAACTGTTTTTTGTCTCCGACAGTGTATCAGAGCATCACTGTTCATGTTTAGTAGTATACACCTCTAAAGGCAAAGTTAGTATAACAACAACAGGAAAACAATTAGCACATCATAAACTGGAGTACAACTGTGACACCAATCTTTTGGTGTCATGGTCCTATCACACATGCGCCTTAAATTGCTTTATTAACAGTTTCAAGTCCTGGTAAACCTAATCCTTACCCATGCTTAGAGACCCTCTAATATCATGGATATAAATGGTGCTACATCAATCTAGCTGCACAGGGGACAGGGAAATTGGTTCCAGCTCTTCAGATGGCTCATGCACATCCCTGAAAAGCCTCTGAACTACCACATAGATTTGCCACTAAGCTGGCTTATCCTCTATCTCTTGAAAACTAGTTCGTGGCAGAGGACGAGAAGCAAATCAAAATCAAGATAAAAAAATATTCCATCTCAAAGCTGAAAACTTTGAATTATCCATTTCAATAGTACAATCCATTATTGTACTATATCGTTGTATACCTTACTTTTCCTCTGCAACAAGCCCTACAGGAGGGCAGGACTTGCTAAGTCAGGTGTAGTGCTGGGGCCACACCGCTTCCAGTGCAGAGCTTGCTCTAGATATCTGCATGGTGCTACCTCATGCTACTCAGACATGCACAAAGATGCATACGCATAGATGAGAGATGGCAGCAGCACACTTCTTATGTACCAGCACTCAGGGATGGTAAAAAGGTGGTGTTGGGAGTAAGTGTGGTAAAAATAAGACAAGGATCATGACAGGTGTTATCACAATCTTATCTTGGTGATAGTTATTTCCAAACAACTGAAGTTGGGTTTACATTGTTTCTTCTATAGAAAACTCGAAGTTGATCATGCAGGACACATTTGAAAAACACGAAAATCCAGCATTTTCAAGCAGGTTATGCCCAGTGATTAATTTCTCACAAAAATTCAAAAACAACTATTATACACTCACTGCAATGGAATCTTTTTACTTTCAAAATCTTCCAGTAGTAGGTATTCTTGCCCTTCTTCAGAGATAAAAGATGACCCTTGGCTGATTTATGAACACAGGAAAAATGAAGCAAGGTCAGGCAAGATTCCTTGTATGTACCACTGTCAACCAACCAGAAATGTAAACTTTGCAAAGATTTCACATACAATGTTTCTTATAAAAGCAAAGATCAACTCTCAGTCTTATTAAATGCTACAGTCAAACTCAATGATGGTTTACTAAGAGATGACTATTAATGTTTAAGTTCAGAAATTATCAGATCATAAAATGTCTTAGAAAAAAGTGTGATGATTAATACAGTCATTACTTTCTTATTATGAAATAGAATGCAGTGACTGAAGTAATGTTTTATAAAGAAACATGTTAGGAAAAGAAAAGAAGACATCTTCTGCTCTGATTTTGTTAGGACACGAGTTACTCCTGAATGATGGGGTTCAAAAGCAAATAAATTCAAGTAAAAAAAATGAAAACTTAAAAAATTTTTATTATACCAATTTTATAAAAAAATTCCTCTTGTGCAAGGGTGCTCAACCTCTGGCCTGCAAGCTCCCCTCCTCCCTCTGCATGGCCAGATGGGGCTCCGCTGGATTTTGGCCCGCAGAGGGATCCAGCACTGTCCATCCAGCCCACCGGCCAAAAAGGTTGAGCACCACTGCTCTAGTGTTATGATGTCTGTCTATTGTAGTATAATAGCTGGCATGTTGTTGTATTTTGGGGGTTTTACTCTAAAAACATTAAAGCTGAAAGTGTGGATCAATACAACCCACCAATCAGCCAGAGTGGATGTACGCATGTTACTCTACTTAAAAAAAAATTGTAAAAACAATCTGCTAAAATATGAACCCTCTCAATTTTCCCCACCCCCTAATTATTATTATGACCTCTTATAATGTGCATCAATTATAAGAACACATTTCAAAACACTGTGAAGTTCTAGTTTCTTTTTAAAGAGGTTATATCCCATGTACTCTAGTCCAACTTCAGCGAGATGATTATGCTTAATGTTGAACACATGCTTAAGTAACTTCCTGAACTGGAACCAAAATATGAAAATCATTACCTTGTTTGCAACAACATTATTTGATAAAAGTTGCACAGAGATAGTGGCTAAACAGTAAAGGGCCACACCATAACATGTCACCTCACAAGGTCTTCAAATACTCACATCACTTAACCCACCATTGATTTAACACATCCCTTAAATCTAAAGATAAAGCACCAGAGTACCTCAAACCCTTTTTATTTCCTTTACTCTCCCTTCTCCATTCCTTACCGTGTTTAGTCTCCCCACCCAAATACTTTCCATCCTCTTAGACTCCTACTACAATCCAATCCCTCGGTTCCTCCCAACTTTGGCTCACATCACCAGCCAGCATCAGAAAAGGTCAACTTACATATTTAAACATTTCTGTTTCTAAACATGTTCTTCGCATGCTTTCACAACTCCCATGAAAACTAGACTCCTAAAAATATGAGGAGATACTTATCAGCTAGGCTAATGGAACAAAACTAAATTGGAATTTCTATGCCAAGGCATTTTGGACACGCAAAAGTCTAAAAAGGATTAAAATACATTTTTAAAGATGTGAATTACAGCTACATCTTAAAACACTAATATTTTACTGCTACTAAAAACTTTGCTCATCAAACTATCCAGGAGAATTCTACCCTGGGAAGAGATCTGACATAAAATTCAATATTGATTGATTTATTCATGGGAAGTTTATCAGAGGACTGTCTAAACCAGGCTTACCACCATCTGGGTCAACCACAAATTGGAGGACAAGAGGTTTATTTACCTACCCTAGGAAAGACAAGGCACTGGCCCTCAGCCTCTGAGTTAGCAACAACCAGACTAAGAAAATCTTCTTTTCTCATGGCCATTTTACCTTAGTTTTTTGTCCTTCCGAATGCTTGATTCAGTAACAGGAAAACTTGGCGTACAGACTAGGTATAGACAGAGAAAGCAGTACCATTGACAAGTCTGGCCCTAGGGGAATGCACTGCAAATTCAGGAAAACACTTTCAACAGAACTTTCCTCAGTCTTTAATATGCCTCCCCGCAATCACGATAATAATGAGCAGGCTTTTCTGGAAATGCACGGGGGGCCATTACTTCTAACTGTTACAGCAAAACATCTCTGCAGAGAGTTTCCTAATGTTTTCCGATGACCATTCTCAGAAACAGTGATGGCTCCTGTACATTTGCCACTACATATTTCACCCTCCTAAACAGGAGGCAAATATGTTTCCAGTTAAGCTTAAGTAGTTGTTACTTGAGTATGTAAAAGTTTCCGTAACAAGACATTTTTAATGTTTTTTCTCAACTTATCTTCCTACTCTTCCAGAGGGATAATACTGTGGCTGATCTCTACTTAATATTAAATTGCACATAGTTAGACCATAAAAATAACAACAATATTTTCTATATAGGAAAAAGAATATTGACAGTTTCCAAGCACTAGAAGGTTCACCAAGACCCCTGGAAAAGCAATCTCTCTTTACCCTATATATAATCTTGTTTAAATCTGATTTAGAACAGTAATAACCAAAAGATGGTTTGTTGGCCTATGGTAAATGATTTAATTGAATTGAGTCCATATTTTGGTCCACTACTATTGTAACTGGCTTTCGTCTCAGGAGTCATGTTAGAAACGTCAGATAGTGCAGAAGCACAGAGCTGGAGAACAGCTTCTCCTGTTCCTAGACCTGGTTTGATGTACACTGGAAAATGAAGGAAGAAGCATGTATTGGCTATCCAAGCTGTACCTATGCTGAAAGTTTACAGAGAAGCCCAGGCTCTGGGGCTGTTAATCTGGCAATTTTATTACATAAAGCTATAGGTAGAGCACAAGTTCTGATGTGACAACTTACTATGGCTAACACAAGAAGTTTTGAGTGCAGAAAACAGGCAAAGGAACAGCGGAAGTCTGGGTAAAGATAATCAAGTCTAGTGATTCTGAGTTGTAAATGACTTGAACAAAAAATACAAGAAAAATGCCTGGCAGCAGTAAAAATTTTTGGCATATACATATGAATAACTATATCACAAGAAGAGAGAGAGAGAGAAAAGAGAGAGAGAGAAAGAGAGAGAAAAATTAAAACAGCCATTTACCTCATAGGTTCTGGCTTCTTGCTTTGACAGTTTATTAGCAATAAGTAGTCCTGAGGATCTTCTTGACTACATGAGGACTCCAAAGAGGGGATATTAATTAGCTGGTATGGAGGAGGTAGGGATGATTCGGCTTGCATAGAAGGTAGTGAAGTATTAACTGCTAAGGGCAAGTCAGCAGATGCTTGTAAAGAACTACCAGGTGGCTTCACAGCATCTGCGAACAGAAACACAACAATGTTAAGTCTTTCTTTTTATATTTTATTGAGCTCTTTACAAATAAATGCTGCTACAGACAGGTGAACATTCATTTGAATAAGACAGTAAGCAGATTTAAGATGATCCTGTCATACCAATCATTTCTGACACAAACAAAGACAAAATAAGCCAAGCTTGTAGGACATTAGAAATGTTCTTCTAAACATACATATATGTATTTTTTCAGATGCACGTAGGAAACCAGTAAGAGAGTATCCTTCATTCTAGGACACACAAAAAGGTTTTCAGTTCATTAACTCTTAGATGTTATTAATCCCATGGCTGCTCATGGACCTTAGAAGTCAACCCTTGCTGTTATTTAGTCCAATGGTGCTCAACCTTTTTGGCCAGTGGGCCAGATGGGCAGTGTCCGATTCTTCCATGGGTCAAATCTGACAGGACCCCATCCAGCCACACAGAGCGGGGAGGGGAGCCCAACCCTGATCCAGCCACATGGTGGAAGGGATCTTGAGCTGGCCCCAACCTGGCCCCGCTGGGTGGAGGGGGTATGGTGTGGCCTGGCCCCGATCCAGCCGTGCAGGGGGAAGAGGCATGGCCTAGCTCCGCTGGAGGAAGGGGCCATGGCCCAGCCCTATTTGGAGAGAGGGGAGTAGCCTGACTCCAATCTGGCCATGAGGGAGGAGGGTCCTGGCGCAGCTCCACCCTAGCCTATGGGACTTGGAATTTGAGCAGTGGAGAGAGGTGACAGTATTGCCCCTGCTCCCCCACAGCCATATTTTCCAAACCATGGGGAGCCCTCCAGACCAGATTCCAAGTCTTTGCTGAAGCATCTGGCCTGCAGACTGGAGGTGGAGCATCCCTGGTTTAGTCATTTTCTAGTCACAAAATGAGGATGCTGGCTGATGCAGTAGAACCAAGCATACAAATCTGCTGTTTTAAATCAAGATCAGCCAAGGTTTAATGGGTTAAAATTCTGCTGTGGTCACCTAAGTCAGCATTTTTGTGTGTGCATATTTATTGTTTTTCTTAATTCCCACCACTTTGCTATTTGATATTAAAAATAGGGCACAATTATCCACTCACTAAATCTGAAAAGCAACAGAGAAAAGGGGCAAGCAAACAAGAAGACTTTGTTCACGTAATGGAGGATTCACTGCTGAATGCAAGACCTTGCAAGGAGATGTGGTGTATGCCAGGTTCCCAAAGAGTCCTCCTTTTGTATCCCAACCCTGATGATCTATCCCAGGGAAGGACTATAAAACTAAGGACAGATTGGTCCCTTGTTGTTTTATCCCTCCCTGTTATAATTTTTTTTTTACCTTCCATTTGTGAATATTTTTCTCTTGACAAGTTTAACCCTTTGGGCTAGTTTTCCCTCTCTCTCTCTCTATAGGTTAGAGTATGGAGGAATATACACTTGTAGCAGCTTCAAAGGGGGAGTTGTTGTTATGGTGAAACTGTCTGCAAGATTTTGTAGAGGGGCAAGTGTAGCACAACTACTTCAACTTTAACCTTCTAAGGTCAATGCTGGGGTGATTCACTCACTTATACTGGTACAAGATCATGCATGTGCAAAAGTTACAACATAATGGCTGCTGCAAATTCATGAGAAGCAGCTCCCACCCCGCTTCTGAAGCCACTACAAGTATGTGTTTGTCCCTACCCCTTTATCTGACAGTCTGGACAATGCTAAGGCCAGAAGATAACAATAAACCTCTACTCTGGTTTTTTAAACTAAGATATTTCATTTTATTACATTATTAGGTCATCTATAATTCATGCCTGGTTGAATGTCAAGACTTTTGACATTGCAATTTGTCAGTTGCTGCATTTGTGCATCTTTCCAAGACAATCTGAACAGGAGACTGGTTCTAATTCAGTACTTACAACACAACTTAGGAGAAAGTATGCAGCTGCCTAGCAGCCTAACTCACTAAACAGTGTAGCACAAGAGAGTCCCAAAAACAGTAATGCTGCATGCAGCACTCATTCTGTACAGGGTTTGGCTTCTACCATATTAAACAAAACAAACTGGATATGACATGATCACTACTTTCACCTGTTTTCTTCTTGAGAGACTCCAAATAGATTTTAGTTTTCCACAACATGTTATGCAACCAGCACCTTAATTCCCTTGATGTTTGTTTTAAGGTGATAACTGCAAAAGCATCCCCACATTCATCTCTGTTGGGGAGAAGGTCTGAGTAGGCTGGTAGGATAGACAGTCCTGTGGCTCCTGATAAAAGGTGGATTGGATCAGCCTTTTATCAGCCTTTCCTCTCCTCTCCCCACAGCACCCCATAATAGACATGGAGATTCTGCCTAGGCAAAGAATGAAGCAAGGGAGCAGATAGTATTTTACATACACATACACACACACACACACACACACACGCGCAACTACTCCTCAGCCATCCTGACATGGAGGAAGAGAGACAACTGATGCCTTTTGTGTTCCCCTATCTTATCCCTAGCTATATACAAAGCCCTCATGAGCATGAGCTACAAGGTCACAGGGTCTTTTTGGTACTAAGTCAGTGACAGGGTTTCCATTTTGGGGTCCTATACAAAGGTTCAGTTTCAAACTCCTACTCCATAACTAAATCATAACAATACCAACCTGTGTCCACCTCACGGCCCTGAGCTTTTTGCATTGTTCACTGGCCCACAGTTTACACTGATCTAACACCCTCTTGCATGAAGTGCAGAGATCACACACAAGAAAATCAAATACGATGACCCTGAACTTTGCAGGGAAGACTGGTGTGTCACTTAGATACAGAAGAACTTAGTGGATTGAAAGGGGATGGCTAATGGACAATGTGTATTGTGGTGCAGGCATGCTTTACCCTAAACTCTGTGACCTGAGGTTCACAAACTCAAAAAATGAGCTCCCAGCAGTAAACACAAGACATCCAAAACATGGATGAGGTGTCCTCTTGGCTGAAGGAAGAAGGGGCATATTTAAGTCTCTGCAGACCATTGAACCCTTTGCAGGGGTGGACAAAAGAATTCACAGGTGGGCTGAGTCCTTATTAGGCTGAAGGTTGATTATGGTAAAGAGGGACAAGGTTGAAAACTATTTACTTGAAAGAAGCTAGTTAACAAATGCACCAAACACAAATACATGCCTGGTAACTAGGGTGGGTGAAACATCAACCCATTAATATCAATAACATCGCAGCTTTCTGCTTTGAAACCAGTTTTTATGTAAGCACTGCATTCTTTTAGTCACCCCAAATAGTTATATATAATCAATACATATAAAATATTGCATTCATATTTTAAATATTCAAATATTCTCTTTAGCCACTAAAATATATTTAGGAAGCTGACACTGGGTTAAAAGTTTAGTCTTGCTGCTTGTTATGCTTTAAAATGAGCTTCAGTGATGATCTTGATTCATTTTGAATTCTCACATTTTGGAGAAACAGATCATCTGAACACTAAAAAAAAAAAAAAAAAAAAAATACAAATCTTTATGTTTGGTTTCAGAGCTAAGACACCTGGTTGACTGTGAGCTGGAAAAGCATTCCAAATATTTAACATGCAAATGAACATAACAAGAATCCCATTTTGTTTTTAGAATTCCTGTATTCAGGACAGCTAGAACAAGTAGATTTTTTATAAACTGGACTAGTGTTTTATTATTTTAATTTTTTTTTCCTGACTGATTTGGTAACAGCGGACAGATGTATCACAACATTCAGAGTGTGTCAGCCTGCTAAATAGAAGGCCAAGTATGTAAGCAAAATTATCCACAAAATAGTTACAAAAATTAACCAGTGGTAAAAAGGACCTTTTACAAGCAAAACTAACAAATAACAGAGGCTGCCATTCATCCACTTAGTTATTTATATCTTATTTACAATGTTGTTGTGTCTGCACTCTGAGAATGCAAACTCTGAAAAGGATTGAATGTGGGTTTGGGATTGAAACTAAACTATTTTCTACACTGCAGCTGAGGACAGTGGAATCTTCCCTCAACTTTTTTTTTCTTTTGAGTATGTAAATACTGATGTATAAATTGTTTACACGATGTGAACGGACTATAAAAGCTACAAGAGCCTTTAATGAAATGTCAGCCTCATGCTGACTTAGAGGATGAGAAAGCACTCTTCAGAGAATGTAGGTAGAAGTATTGGAAAGCAAAAATGGGATTTTCCCATTGTATGAATGAATCAGAAACAGCCACGCAATTGCCTGGCTCTGAGATCCCCACTGGTGATGATGAGTCATTCGAGCCATTTGCTACTGTGTGGCTATCCCAATTAAAACAACTTAAAGGCCCAGTAATTACTACAGTAAACAAAACGACAGGCCCATGGTGATGGGGTCATATGAGAACTTAGGTTTCCCATTGTAAATGGTTGTACAGATATTCTGTAGGGAGTCTGTAGGGTTTTGTGTTCCACACACATATATGGTATGCTAGAGGACAAATGAACGATCAAGTAACTTCAAAGCATATGAAGGGATTACATACATCACTTAAGTCTTTAAAAGGATAAATATTTTATAATGAAGGACACTGCTTCTGCAATATTTAGGCTAACCATGACTATTTTAATATAACGTAAGACTCCCAAAATATGCAGTGCTTTAGTTTCCCCTTTCCTACTCCCAATGCCAATTTCTATCTGTTTTGAAATAATGAGCCTTATTTTAAATAAACAGCTCATAGTAAAAAACCTACACAAATAGTCAAACCTTCCTCTTCCCATCACTCTCTAGTTCCCTTCCTTGATGGAAGAAACACGCTTTAGTTGATTTCATCTTTAAAACCTCTCCCCGACCCTGTCTACTAGTTTACAGCATATGAAATAGTTTTAAAAGCACTTTTTGGAATCCGGCCCATCAAACCCAGTTCCATCCCAGATCCTCTCCAAATCATCATCCACTCCAGGACCTTCCTGATCCAACTCTGTTTGGTAAGAGAGACTTTGATATCTCTAGCAGTTTATTCTTAATCCAGAAACACTGAATGCTCTCTTCAAGCCCATCAGCCACACTCTTCTTGATATTCTGTCATGCTTGGACTTCCATGATTCAGTCCTTTTCTGGTTCTCCAATTACTCCACCAGTGTCATTCTCCTCATTAACTTTTCCTGTTTTCTGGGGGGTTTCACAGGGCTTAGACCTTGTGTCAACTCCTGTTCTGCTCTTATAATTTATTTCTGTGTAAATCTCATCCATAAACCTATCCAATACCACTTCCATGTTGATAACTCACAGAAGTGTGTGTAGTGTAGTGTGTGTGTATATAGTGTAGTGTAAACCTGCCTCCTCCTGTCTAAAGTAAAATCTTTGTCCATCTCTGACAATGCCTGATGAATGTCCAGCTGTTAGCCTATGTCCAAAATGGACAAAGCACTCTTAACCTATTCCCATCCCACATTAACACTCCTCCTTTCTCAACATTGGTGACCACCACCATCCTCCTGGTCAATCATATGAGACCTTGCAGACCTCATATGAGATCTTGCAGATGTCTTCAAATCCAGGCTATATCAAAATCTTGCTAAATTTCTTCTCCATGTCATCTGTAAGATACGTCTTTTCCTAGGTCTCCACATATCTAAAAACTCTCTCATTCAGGCTTTCATTACCTTGAGTCGCAATAAATGCAATATCCTAATCTGGAAAAAAATTCATTCATGCCCGCAAATCTCCACTCATATCAGTACATAATGACAAAGGTTAATTTTCTAGGTTATCTATCGTTTTGACCACATCACTCTTTTTTCCATTCTTCTACCAGCTTCTTCTTCTCCATCTCAAAACGGAAGCTACATAGCTTTTCTTTCAAGATCCTTCATGTCCTAACCCATACTACCAAGATATCTGTTCCCAGATCCAATAGGCAAATAAGCTAGTTTCCATTGCCCTCTAGTTAAATTTCTAAAAAAGTACCTTTGTTTTTCCTCCCACGCTACCCCTCCCCAAGCAGTCTCAACGCTTACCATATTGGTCATCCTTTCTTATATCTTTGTTTTTCCAATGCTTACAAAAAACTCGACAATGATTAAATAGCTGATGTGCTGAGACCATTGCCTATCATCCTGACCAATGCTGTTTCATTTTCTTATGCTTTCCAGAGTGTCTCATGTTATTGTAGGCATTAAGGTCTTAGAGGCAGGGGCTGTCTTTTGTTCTCCACTTACATAGTGGCTAAAACAATGGAATCCTGGTCTGTAACTAGGACACAAAAAGGCACTACCAACAAAAAGTAATAATAAAGTCTTGTTTAATCCAGTTGACACCACAGAAGCAGGTATAACTAGAGAAAGTTTCAGGAGGAGCAGCATTCCTCTACTGCCAGTAACTGATTCTTCCCCAGAGCTATAAGCAGGATATTTCATCACAAAAATCGTGCAAAAATGGTAGGTAAGAGAAGAAAAATGAAATTGCTAAATTAGAGTTTGTACCAAATATTAGGCTTTGAAAAGTCTGCTTGTGTGTGTAACAAGTTGTAATTTTAATCAACTTGTAAACACCTTGCTTGTGTGTGAAACAAGTTGCAATTCCTTTGAAGAAATGTGATCAACATTTTTAGAATTTATAGTTTAAATGGGACAAGGAAAATACAACCATGGACTACTGGGCATAATAAAGGATGGGAAATGTTACTATTTTCTGCTGCCTTTCCCTTGTCTTCTTCCCTACTTCCTATACTTTTCCTGGTCCTTTTTTCCCCTAACACCTTTACTCAGCAGGTGAACATATTAATCCTTTATATCATGGTTATTAGCAAACCTATTATCACTAATCATGGAAATCACAGAAATGTAAGACACGAGGTACTCCGCTCAATGCCGAGGCAAGATATGAAACAATATTGACAGATGTTTTTTCAAATCTGCAATGTTCCTGCACTTAACTACCCTTATATTAGAAACTTTTTCCTAATACCTAACCTAACTCTCCCTCACTGCAAATTAAGCCAATTACTTTTGGTCCAACTCACGGTGAGCATGGGTTGGACCAACAAAAAATATTATTTTTTTATTACAATTACTATTATTTATTACAATAACTTACAATAAATTACAGTGTTATTGTAATTTATTGTAAGTTATTATAATTTTCCAAATAGAACTGTGATAATGTGCATAAATTATTGATTTTTGGTTGGAAGATGTGTTCTGGAACACCACACTGCAAAATTTGTGTGGAAGTTAATTAAAAGAAAATACCTGCCAGCATCATACAATTTCTAAGAGCATCACCAATTAGCATAGAAAAAACAGCATAGTGCTAGCCTGAGCTGATGTTTCCTCCACTCTCCAAATTAATCTTTACATACACACATTTCCACTACAAAGCAATCTAATGGCAGCACTAAGCAACCCCACTCCCTTTCAAATCAATAGAAGCACTTATCATTAACTTGAAGAAGAGCAGGAGTAAAATCCTGGCACTGCTCCTCTAGTCTTACTCTAGTAGAGTCTGGTAATAGAGTCATTTGGTCATAGCTGAGGTACAGAGCTGCCAAACTTTGAAGGGAACAAACTATAACAAGGAGGAAGATTGCAACTCTCACAACCCTTACATCTCATCCTATAAAGGAACAAAGCATGGATACTTTTGTTTTCAAAAGCAGATTTAAGCTATCTTCAGTTTGACTCCCCAAAATAATTCATAAATTAGCAAAGAAATAAAGGTATAAAGTGTAAAAACTTGAAGTTGTTCTTTAATGTGCGAGCCTTGGTGTACTAACGTATGAGGAAGCCCAGTGGTTGATTTGCCAGTATTCTACAATTATGTAGGATCTAGGCAGGATTAAGATCAGAAAACATACAAACAATATCTCAATTCACAACTAGAAAAGTCATGAATGAAATCTGAGTATAGATAGCTGATCCAGGGCTTGCTATAATCTAATCTATGTCTCAGACAAATAATCTTCCCCAACTGTGCTCTTTACTGAAACGGTTAACCAGAGGAAAGGAAGTCAAATCAAAACATTTCACCAGAATGTCCCAGAATAAGAACTAAGAAGGAAAAGCATCCTTGTTTCAGGTGGCAAGTTCTTAAAGTTAATCACTCCTAGTGAACATGATGGAATAGGCTGTGCGAGTCCACATCCCAATAAAACGAACAGAAGTTTGGTTCTCAATAGCCCACTAACCAGACATACTTTATCAGACATATATAATTTAATTTTCTCTTAGGGCTATAAACAGGGCTGTAGTAAATACTGCTGCCTACACAGACCCAACAGGATTCTGGGTTATGAGATTCAGTATAAGGAAAAATTATTAAAAAAGGGTGTGTCCAGATGAGTGCAAATGTGCAGGGGCATGCGTTTCCCATGGCACAAATAGCAGCAGTCCATATTGACCTGGGTGGGTACAGGAGTCTGAGGCCAGCACCTGTGCTAGCCTCAACAGCCTTACCTGGGGTTCTGGGGGCCTCCTGAGACAGCAGAGGCACAGATCCAGCCACACAGATCCTGGCCGGCAGCCAGAGTATGGCCCTTCGTGGCCAGGCTCCGTTTCTGTCAGTGCATGCTGCTGCTGCACGCACCGCACCACTTTTAGTGGTGATTTTTTTTGACGCTGGGATCTCCCAGTGTCAAATTCTGGCACTGCGGTGCAAATTAGCAGTGCGGCGAATGGGTGCACGTGTGCAGTTTGCGGTGCCTCAAACAGCTCACCTGGATGCACCCAAAAGTCTTTACTTGAATTTGCCCCAGTGCCCCAGTGACTCCACTACTATCCAAGCTGTTCTGTGAAAAGGTCTACTGGCAGAATTTGGGTTTGAGGCGCAGGGCAGAAGTAAAGGAAAGGATGGAGTTAAAGCTCTTGAATTTCACAGTAGTACTCCGGTTTCCACTGCTTGTGCAAACATGGATTTTACAAACTGTACAAAACTTCTTAGATAGGAATATATTTCAGTCATGAACATAAGTTTGTTTTCATATCTGAGAAATGGTAAAACAGACTAGGTCTGAAGTTCTAGAAAAAAAATCATTAAGCTAAACCATTAGAACAAAATCATTTCAGCATATTACTAATTTCCTTATTTGCCACAGATCATAAAAATTCAACTCCATAGATATCACTGCTATCCTATTTGCATGCATGTACAGCAAAAAAACCTATATAGCTGTACACAAGTTTTGTACTGAATTCTACTGACAGCAATTTGCTCTTTAAACATTCCCTTGTGTAGGGACAAAGGAGTTCTTAGAAACAGGCAAAAGGTTAAACTTACCTTCATCTGTAGGGTTGAACCCACAGATATCACAAATACATCGAACCCACTTATTCATCTCCTCCTCGCTGTCTGCAACCAAGTAGAAAACTCTGTCTATAGTGTTGATGTCAAAAATATAGCTATTTTCAAACTCTTTCTTGTTAAATGTCAATCCAGCATCTACTTGTTGACATAAGTTTAAGTCAATAATGCGGATAGGCTTTTTAGCATGGTCATTTTTGTAATATTCCAATACATCTGGATCTCCTGTTAGACGGCCGCTACGAAGCACAAACCATCTCCTCTTCCATGCCTGAAAATTCAGAAAAGTCAAAAAAGTAAAATTAAACATGTGATTGAAGGTACATTGAAAGTAATACCTGACCTCCATAATTCAAACTGTGTAATAACAAAGGTTGAATACAATACATATGTCAAATTGTTTTAAAAAGGCTGCATAACAAATACAAACTTAGGAGGGTGAAGTTACCAAATGATGGAAATGGATTTCTGTATTGGAAACTTTTTTTTTTTTTTTTTTTAATTCAAAAGAAGTTCTTTCCTATATTTAAGACTAGAGAACACATAATCAAAATCAGGCATATATATTTGCCAAAAATGAATTCA
>NW_005843142.1:185909-190056 GCF_000455745.1 Alligator sinensis | reverse complement strand
AGAAACTAAAGCTAGTGGACATTATTACAGCCAAGGGAACAAAAAAACATAACATAATAAGTACTTCAAAGTTGTTTATTCAGTCTGAGCACTGACACGCTTCAGGAGTCACTTGCATTTATAGCACAGACAAAGCTCATACATGTGTACTTCTCTGGATCTTAGGACTATAAAAAGTTCATGACCTAGCAGTATTTTAAGGAACTGTTTTTACAGAAAGAGAGCTATATTATGAGTTGGCAAAGCTTTACATGAAAAAATACATTTCACTTGGTTACAAAACAATAGGACAGCGCTCTGTGTTTTCTGCATTTCCCTCCTTTTACTTTAGAAACAAGAAGAAACCCTTGTGCATTTAAGGTACATTCTTGAAAAAAACCTATTTGTGTTCCACCAGGCATTTCAGCCAAATCTTACACCAACCCTGATAGATGCCACTACAAGCGATATGGCTA
Source organism: Alligator sinensis (assembly GCF_000455745.1). NCBI lineage: Eukaryota > Metazoa > Chordata > Crocodylia > Alligatoridae > Alligator > Alligator sinensis. The sequence continues at coordinate 189,601 of NW_005843142.1, read as the reverse complement.
GGGAAGGGGGTTGGCCTAAATATTGTATACCCCATCTCTGAGCCTGGGACAACTATTATTCAGTATAATTCATATCAGAGCACTCTCTGATTGTCATATTTCAAGCCAAGGAAGCAAACCTTGCACAGGGCTGGTTTAGGAGTTAGGAGCCCAAGGTTATCTTTGCAGTCCCAGTCTTTCACACACAGCCCCTCAATTGTAGCTAAAGATGTGGGCTATTCCCTTAAAGAGAAGCAGCATCCTCAAACATGCTCCAACTCTGCCACCTGAACTTAAAGGCTAGGGGCAGGCATTACACATAAACCGGCTTAAGTGATCAGAAACTGGTTTGAACCTGTAACAGAACAGATGTTCAGTGCATATAAACCAGTTTGAAAATGGCTGAAACCAGTTTGAGATAAACCTGGCTGAATGCAGTATCAGACGTAACTAATTTGGCTCAAACCAGTTTATGCAATGTCTGTCCCAGACCCTTGTGCTCAGACACCCGAGACAATAGAAGCAGGCAACCGCAGATCCTTCTGGATCATAGTGTATGTGTGAGAGGTCACTAGGACTGTCAACATGTACACCTAGGCACGAGTATGGAGGAGTGGAGATGCCCAGACCTTCCATCCTCCCTTTAGACTATTGAGACAGTATCCGAAGGCCAGACTGAGTATAATGTAAATGGCATTAAAAAAAACCCTGAAAACAAAACAAAAAAACCCAAAACAGACAGTTTACTACTTTCACACCTAGAACTTTTGCTCAAAGGCAGGGGTGATGCATGGGGGGGTACCCCCTGAGTGTGGTGGTGTACCCCCTACAAAAAGGACACTGCTAGCGGCACCTGTGAGTGGTCGCTGACCCCTGGTCACCACTCGCCACCCCATCCCCCCGCCACTGACAGCGCCAGCGGCATCTGCAGGAGCTCTGTGCTTAGCGCTGCCATGCTCCTGCTGCTGCCAGCGCAACCGTCCCCCACAGCTGCTGGGGGCACGCATCATTCATGCTCAAAGGCACTGGGCCAGATTCTATTCCCCCATCATGAATCTAAGTGGACTTGAGCACCTAAGTGTGATTGTATTCCACTGGGTTTAAGTTCCTTAAAATACATTAATAGATCTCCTTTTGTAATACGCCACCATCTTACCCTTACGATTACATCACAAAAAAGCAGCAAGGAGGAGGAAATTAACTGATCTCACACTGACATTACCCCTGAACTTTTTCCTCCTTTTTAAGCAAGGAAGGTGACTCTAGTCTAACCTTAAGAGTCAAAACCAATATCTGAAATTTGCATTTATGTTGTTTAAAATAAGGATGCGAGTAAATCCAAGATGGAGCAAAAAATCCAGCCATGTTCTGTACGTGGTACACAGCCAGAAAGGCAGAACCACGTTCTAACAGAAAAAATAATTTAAAAAATGAGAGAAAGGGGAAGTGCAAGACATTCTAGCTAGGAGTGGTGGATATGAGTAGCAATTAAGTACTAAAGCACATCAAAGCTTTACAGATGACTTGTAATTACAAGCATTGTGCCTTTAATATATTTAATCTAATTTGCCTTTAAATACAGAAAAGTACAATCCAAGTCAGTTTTAAGTCACTTTTCTTACTGAATTAACAAGTTAGTCATTCTCCTAAATACAAAATGTATAGAAGCACTGAAGAAAAACAAACATGCAAACAAATAATAATAAATAAATTAACAGAAACTAAAAATAGTAATTATAATATTGCACTACTCAGAAAAATCTAACCAATTTTATTTTGCTTCCTACCAAAGTATCACCCACTCGTAAACAAACAGTTTAGATGCTAGTATGACATCAACTTAGATATTTTCCACACAGAATGCCTTGGGGTTGATAATTCACTGATAATTAATCAGTCCTGAAACACAAGAGTGAAAACTTTAGCTGTTTCAGAAACTGGAATTTTCTTCCCCTGAGCTTCCATTTCTTCAGATGAGATTTTTTTCCCCAAAAAACTTTGGATGAAAATAAAAAGCATCTCTAATATCCAAATGTATGTGCCTCAGGAATCATGCAATGTGAGTAAGATCAGTACACATGAAATTTAGTAACTTGGGGGTTTATTTCTAATTTCATGTTAATGGATGGGTTAATGTTCTTCATAGTGTCAGTGCTAACACAAATCCTATTCAATATTTAAGAGTGAAATATGACACTTAGTCCAATTTCATATAGTCATCATCAAAACAGAATTTCTTTCAGACCTTCACACTGCAAAATGCCAACAATTAAGTACTTAAAACATTGCATTTAGCCTACCAGCACCTGCTAGCATTTTAAAAAGAATTTTTGCATGGTGAATATGTGAATGTTTATTTCAGGCATATAATGAGTCACTCTCACTGAAACTGGCACAGATTAAACTCAAAAACAAAAGCAATTCCATAAACTACACACTAATAAGGCAGATACAAAGGTTCTCTGGAGTATAGTACAAAGCACAATTTAACAGCAGAATAAAGCTTGAAGCTAGACAAGAGAACTGACATCAGCACCCTTGCTAATCATAGCACAAAAGCTCCTCTATGTTTTGTCACAGTGCAAAATGAGCCCACATAAATCACTCTTTGTTATCTGAAAATATCTGGGATTCTTAAAGCTTGTTCTATTTTTAACATTTCAGTTTTTGTCGCCCTATTGAAAGCTGTATGTTGCCTCACTGAGCCCACAGAATACTGCACTATATAACGAATGAAGAGAGCTTCTTCAGTAATTGCTTTCTAAAACTTAAGTCTCTGAAGAACTGTGTGTGTGTATGTGTGCATATGAGTGAGTGAGCGAGCAAGTATTTATGCAAATGCATCCGCTTTTATTTTTCCCCTTTTGGGTATTTTTGTTTGAAGAATTTTTATCTTACTTGACAGCTGTATGGTCTGTAACATGTTGTATCCCACAAAAAGCACCAAAAATGTGAAGCTGAGTTATGCTTCAGTGATGTTACCAGAACAAACAAGCTTTGTCATTTCAATGATTTCATCAACAATGCATTTTAAGCAATTTGACGTGGGCTGTATTAATAAAGGTGAATCAGACACAGCTGAAGTTTAGCTGGAAATCAGATGAGAAAAGATGAATATTTAATAAATTATTGGTTTTCAAACTCATTCTCCCAAATATTAACCAATAAGACAGGCAGATTAATAAAACAGTGTTTGAACCCCCTCCTCCCCCGCCCCACAAATATAATAAAAATGCCCTTCTCTAGAATTATCTTTTTTTTAGATGAAATGTCCTTTATGTCTGGTTCCAAAATAGTCTACAAATCAAGCATTGATTAAGCACAGAAAATACAGTTTTTACTGTTAAAATAATAGGTAGCACTTTATATCAAGAGAATATAATTGTGCAAAAACCCTGGTGAGCTTTTAAATGCAGTTATTAGAAATGATAATAAAAAGATAAAGGAGGTATTTAAAGTAAATCAAAGACATAAGTTGTTATGCAGCAGCTAAAGACAACTTGTGCACAAGAGTGTTTATAAAACAAAAAATCATTAAAAAGTTAAGTACTTTGCCCTTTATTTCTTGTTAGGGTGGGAAAGGAAGGAGAGAAAAAAAGCACCATGAGTTATTTCAGCAGTTGTAAATTTTATGGAATATGAGTAATTCTGATTTCAAGGTAAGCAATTCAGCAGAGTGCTAGGAAAATGGAGGGCAGCATTATATTCCTGCT
>NW_005843142.1:181109-185820 GCF_000455745.1 Alligator sinensis | reverse complement strand
GCCTGTGGCACAGCAGAATTTGCAGTACAAGTTTTAGTAGTGTTGAGGTGATGTTGTTGCCATCATGATAGTCCAGGAGATATGTGAAAGGTAAGAATTCTTGGACGTGTTATCTTTTATTGGACCAACTATATAGCTGCTATGGACCAGTGGTTCTCAACGTCTTCAGATTCGAGACATCTCTCATTAGACTTGAGCCACTGCTTGGAAAATACTAGCTCTTAGTTTTCACTCATTTTTTGATTGTGGAAAAAATGCTAGAACAGTTTTTCTTTGCAAGGAACTCAGAAAGACCACAACAGGTCATAAGGTTTTTAACGCTATGGATTCCTATCTGAAATGTCTGGATTTATCTTGTGAATCATGTTTGCAGACCTAACAGTGCTAATACTGTGTAGCAGCCTGGGACAACCTCAAAAGGATCTCAAGTCACCCCAGAGTACCATGGCACCCTGGTTGAGAATCACTGGTATAGACATAGGCAAGCTTTTGGGTATCGCAGTTCCCTTCCTCAGGCCTAAAAGAAAGAAGCAGACACAGCTGAGAAGTTTGCTTTTTGACAAAAGTTGTCAAACCTAGGTTAGCAGTCCAGGTACATGTGCATTTTTTGACTATCCAAAATTTAACTTATCCAGCCATCAGCTAAGGTTTAAGAATACACTTCAAAAATGTTTAATAAAAAATGTCTTATACAACACCCTACTGTTGTTACTGAAAGACTCGTATAGTCTTTTTAGGAAGTTAATAATCTTTAAACCTGTAGGAGATAAATAAAATTAAGAAAAAGGCAGGTTCCTCTGTGTAATATTTAAGAGGATTTCCTCTCACAAGTCTACTTTGTTTGGCATGCTGTTAATTACCTTTGTATACTACAGACACACACTACACACAATTTCCTGCAATCCACAAGTATCTGACCAGCATCCAACACAATCATTGCTTATCTCCCTTTGGTAGGATCCCTTCAAGAATGCAGGCTGTAGATGGGCTTGGAGGTTAATTATATCTCCCTATACTATTTAGAGCAGTGATTCTCAATCCGGGTACTGCAACGTTAGCACTTTAAAGAGTAAAAATGTGATTCACATGATAAACCCAGAGATTTCAAATAGGAATTCATAGCATCAAAAACATTTGGACCTGTTGTGGTCTGAGTCCTCTGCAGCAGAAGAATTACTCTGTAGTCAAAAAACGAGTGAAAACTAAGAGCTGACATTTTCTGGGAGGTGCCTTGAGTGTGATGAGGAGTGCCTCAAGTCTAATGTGGTTGAGAATCACTGATCTAGAGCAAGATTGTCCCTGTGAATGACAAACAGGGTTCATCTACACGTGGCCCTATGGCACCGTTGTTACTGCGCCATCATTTAGCACTTCCTTTTGGAAGTACTAAATGACAGCGCAGTAACAGCCTGTACTGTGCTGTACCAGTGGCGCACGGTTATTTTTAGCCACTACACCATCGTAGCAATGCACTATACTGAGGGAACGCATTCCTATGACAGCGTAGTTGTGGCATTATGGTTTGTGCCCGCTGATGCTATGTTGCCATAGCGCGTTGCTACAGTGACATAGCGTCACATGTAGACATGTCCAGAGTCAGAATAAAACCCATGACTCTATAGATATGCGGCTATTATTTAAAAGTTTTAAGTTATACCAATTAGGGATGACAAACAATAAAAAAAAATAATTGCAACTGATTGTGAGATTTTAAAAAATAGTCACAATTAATTGCAATTTTAATCACATAGTTAAACAATAATCAGCACCCCTCCACCCAACAGCCTGGGCGGTCCAGAGGCAGCGGTGACAGCAGCAGAGAGAAGCCGCAGAGCAGCCCAGGTGTGGGCTCTGGGTAACTGCAGCAAGAAGGCCCTGGCAGCAGTGAGGGAGACGGAACGCTTTTCCCCTCCATGCTGAATAGAATAGCAGCTTCTGCCTGGCCGTTGCCACTGCTCAACGTGGGTGGGTGTGCTTGCAGCAGACACAGGCTGGGCCAGGGGGGGGCTGCATGCATGGGTTCCAGCCAGTCCAGAGCTGGTCTGTTCCACTGTTCAAAATGATGTGCGTGATTAACACAATTAAAAAAAAATGTATTAATGTTTTTGCATGAATTGTGTAAGTTAACTGCAATTAACTGACAGCCCTAATACCAATGTTCCAATGCTCTTTATGCACAAAAGAGCAATTGTTACAATCATCCTATCACAGACATGGAAACTGAGGCACAAAGTGTTTAAGTGACTTGCCCAATGTCACTTGGCAGTTTCCACAAGTGCACTAGAGGTGTCAGGGGTTTAGGTTGTAGCCGTGTTGGTCTAAGGATATAGGCAGACAAGGTTCCTTGGGTGAATTTGATATCTTTTATTAGACCAACCCAAATGGTTGGAGAATAGTTATTAAGCAAGCTATCCTTACCCTTATACTTGAAACGGAAAACTGGCAAAAATGACAGCTGAGAGTGTGGCAGGAGACACTGCACAAGGGGTTTTTTTAAATCTTCTTTCACATATGGACCCTATACCCTAAGCTAATCACCAGTTCTTAGACTTGTGACAATTTATCCTTTTTATAGTTCCTTGAATATTTCCGTTGATATTTGCTATTCTATTTACAACTGGTAATTGTATCATATTTCCCATTTGATTTTACTCCTGCCTATTTCCTTCCATTTAACCTATAGGGTTATTTGGCTACTTCACTGTTTGTTATTTAGTTTTGATCCAAACAGCAGGAAGAACAACGGAATTTAATACTTATCCGCTTCTTTTTTTCCATCTTTTGATCCTCCAAGTGTTCAGTTAATCAAACAGCCAAATCCATTCCTGGTGTCACCCCGTTGGTCTGGAGTTACACCAGGACAGGATTGGGTCTAAGATATCTTAGCAAAATAACACAATGAAACATGGTTCTCTACAATATGCTTTTTTTTTTTTTTTTAAACCCTTTTTTTCTTAAAGCACAGAACCAGTTTCATTGTCACCATTAAACTTCAGATCGCAAGGTAGAAATGGGAAAACCATCCATTAGGAAGGCATTTAGAAAGGTCACAAAGTAATTTGAAGTAATGAACTTTTTTCAAAAGGTCATAACAGTAAAAGTCTCTCAGGGGTGAACAGTGATTTTGAAAGATGAAATCGAAATACTTTAACAGTTCTGATTCTCAGGAGCTAGAAACTCAACAAGTGTTGGACATTTTGAAGTGTCAGGTTAAAGATCCAAAAGCTAAAATACCTAAAAATTACTGGTCATTTCTAAAAAAAGTCTTGGCTACAACAGCTCCTTGCACCCACTACCCACTTCCTTTTAAAAGTTGTTTTCTACCTGTTTTCTGATGTGTTCCATTACACTTTTAACTTTTTTACATTTTTAAAACAGATGACAATGTGGATAAAAGTAAATATAACAAATGGTGTTTAACCATCTTAATAATAGTAATTAATGATGCACCCATATTAGTCACAAAGCTATATTTTTAAATAGCAACATTAAAAACAAACAAACAAACATATTTATACAATAGGAGTAAAGTAAATGTGAAATGAGATTAAACACTGGATGCACTGCTGCTTTCTTTAAAATACTTAAGACTTGTTTTCCAGGAAGCACCATCTTTTCTCACTGAGCAAAATAAGGAAAAAACAGTCTCAGTGGAAGTTTCCACTATACTGGCTATCATCCTGATCATCTGTTCCAAATACACACAAGGCTAAAATTTCCTGTTTTCAAACTATTGTCACCATTTTCTAGTCTTGTGCTGTCGGTTCTAACTTTAGCTTTGTTAAATAAACAAAAGAAAAAACATTGAAAATAAAACAGAACAATACTTCCATGCAGATTTACTACAAGCCATATTTCAGAACCTATATTTAACCATTTAAACTTAAAATCAATTTAGCAGCAATGTGCGTTTCAATAATGCCTTGAAAATGCAGAGGTTAAAATAAAACTGCCAACAATTTATCACAGTGTAAGGGTCTCTGCCATTTTAACACATCAAAAACCACTAGTTCAACAGTCTAGTTCTTACACTGTATTTTTTATGGTCCCATCTTTCTACTAGTCCAACTGTGTTAATCATTCTTTATCCATCACCCCTGCTCGGACTGATAGTGTCATTTACACTCTCCTAAAAATCTTGCCATCTTTTTGCTTCCCTGGTGTTGCTCTCTCCTAGTTCTGCCCCCATCTCTGAGGCTATTACTTCAGCACATCTTTATTCTTCTTTCTACCACTCTTCTTTGGAATTTTGCAGGGCTTCTTAGGGCAGAGGTGTCAAACATACAGCCTGTGGGCCAGATCTGGCCCGCAGAACCCTTCCATCTACCCCTGGGTCTGATTAGACCAGGGGCAAGCAATTATTTTGGACGGAGGGCCGCTTACCCAGTTTTGGCAGGCTGTTGAGGGCCCATGGGTAGCCCTGCCCCCTGACAGGTGCCTCACCCCTTGACAGGTGCCCCGCCCCTGGTCACCATCTTAGGACCAATGTCCCAGGGCCAGCACCGGTGGGGCCTAAAGCAGGGCGCAGGCTGGCAGGAGTCCGTGGAGCTGCGCTGGGCTGCACCAGCAGGGAGGGGGGAGCTGGCCCAGCTCCACAGAGCCCCTGCCAGCTGGGACCCCTGTACTCCTGCCGCCCTGCTCTAGGCCCTGCCGGCACTGGCCCCGGGGCACCAGTGCGGGCCCCGTGCTCCCACTGGCTTCCCCCCCGCGC
>NW_005843142.1:178337-181089 GCF_000455745.1 Alligator sinensis | reverse complement strand
GTGTTAGTGCACGGCCCCACCCCCCGGCTCGCCAGCAGGGAAGAAGCTGGTGCTGAGCACAGGGAAAAGTGGCCCCTTGCCTGCCCCATGGCCGGCGCCCTGTGCTGCAGGTGCTTGCAGCCCAAGGGGCTGTCCAGAGCAGGCCCAAGCAGCCCCAGGCAGGCTGCAAGCAGCTGCACTGGCCATGGGGCAGGCGAGGGGCCACTTTTCCCCGCGCTCAGCACCAGCTTGTAACCTGCCCCACTGCCAGCCTGGCAGTGGGGCCAGGTTACAAGGTGATGCTGAGTCCAGGGGGAGAAAGCAGCCCCTCGCCCACCCCATGCCTGGCGCCCCACGCTGCAGCTGCTCGCAACCTGCCTGGGGCTGCCTGTGCCTGCTCTGGACAGCCCTGCACAGGCTGCGAGCGCTTGCAACGTGGGTCACCAGGCATTGGGCAGGCAAGGGGCCGCTTTTCTCCACACAGAGAAGGAGCCCAGGGAAAAGCTGAGCGTGGGGGGGGAAGCAGCCCCTCCCTGGCCCCATGCCCAGTGCCCCACGCTGCAGGCGCTCGCAGCCCGCCTGGGGCTGTCCGGAGCGGGCACAGGCAGCCCCATGCAGGCTGTAAGCAGCTGCAGTGCAGGGCACCAGGCATGGGGCAGGAAGGGGCCGCTCGCCCCCATGCTCCTTCCTTGCCCGGGGTCCCCCCTCCCACCCCCACTTACCTGAGCTTCCCGCGCCGGGGCAGCCACGTGCTTCCAGACCAGAAACGCCAGCTGGGGATTCTGGCTGGGGGGCGGGGCCAGGCGGGTCCGCTGTTGTGGGAGCCCACCAGGCTTCCCCTCGGTCCTACTGCCCTTGGTTCCTGTCATTTTTGACAGGAACCAAGGGCAGAGAAATATTAATTTTCCAAACTTTTTTTTAGAGGCCCCGCAGGCTGGACAGAATGGCCTCACTGGCTGGATGCGGCCCATGAGCCATATTTTGCCCACCCCTGGATTAGACCCACATGGGGCACAGCATGCATCCATGGTGCAGGGCTCATCCACAGGCTGGACCCCTCCCCCAACATACTTGATCTAGTGGTTGCTCCAGCCAGTCTGGGACCCACACTGCGTGTGACCTGTATCCCAGAGCGGCCAAAACAGATACTGCATACGGCTCAATCTGGCCAGAGGAGCAGTTGCACTTGTTCCAGCTGGTCCATGAAGCATGGATCCCCAACTGGCTGGAGCACACAGCACATTCAGTGCAGTCCCAGAGCTGCCAGAATAGGCGCTGCATGCGGTGCAGTTCTGCCAGGCTAGCCACTGCATACAGCACAGCTGCCACTCTGGCCAGACTAAGTTGCATGTGGCACCCATTTCAGCTGCTCCAGGACCCCTGAAACATGCAGCACAGGTTCCAGACTGGCTGGAGCAGCTGGCAGATCAGATATGTTGGGGGAGAGGGAGCAGGAGATGGTCCACAGACTGGCCTCATGCCACTCATCCAGCCCACAGGGCCAGGGGGTTGTGCAGGCCTCTCTGCCTCCATCATCATCATCACAACAGCTCAGTACCATGTAAGCATTAATTCCTTTATCCTCACAACCCTTTTGCATGGTACAGAAGTGATGCCATCTCTATACAATTGGGGCACTGAACCAGAGACTGAAAAATTTAACCAAAAGTCACAAAATAAAATCTGTAGCACAACCAGGAATTGAATCCTTATCTCCCACTTTCTAGACTCTCACCACAAGACCATCCCTTCTCTTAAGCTATTTTATATTTTTGAGTGAACTTACCCACTCACCAACCTTCAGCCATCATGGTTTTCCTTATCACTTGTAAATTTATCTTTTCACTCATGGCATCTCTCTATCAATCTCAGTTCCATGTCTTGACCTAAAAACCCAAGATCTCTTCCTGACAATCATGTCAACAACAAATATAACCAGGTTGAAAGTGGTATTTGTCATCTGCCCTCTCCTCCCTTTTCTGTTATTGCTGAAAACAGCCCCATTGTCCCTATCACTTTTGCTCATAACCAGGAAGATGGGAGTAACATAAAAGGTGACTAACCCTTTTCCTTTCTTCCCACACATCCAGGCCCTGTTGATGTTTTGCTGCTCCTTCCTCTGTAAGATTTCCAAAACTTGATTTTTGCTCTCTGCACACACTTCCAAACCTTAGTGCAAATCCTTATCCCCACCTCTCAAGTCTCCTCATCTCCCATTACAGCTATTCTGCAGCTGCTAAGATTGCCTTTCTGTCTGATCACATCACTCCCCTTGACTCGTTCAACCAGCACCCTGATTCTCCACAATTTTAAGCCTCATCCCCACTCTTACAGCTTTTCTTATCTATACGCCTCCCTACTTTCTTGCTTCTCTTTTGTCTTTCTCTTTGCTCTACAAACAATGCAAACATCATCTGTCCATATCCACCCACATATGTCTGCATTTCTCCTGTCCTTGAAAAGCCCTTCCTGCATCAATATGTATGGCATCTACTTGCTTCTGATGCCCTTTCACAATATAGTTCTGCTGTAATGCTTACAGGCCCATCAGCCAAGCAATTACACTTTGTACAATTTAGTTTCAAATAGTTTTGTGCTTTCAAAAACCTCAGGTTATGCAAGACAGCTGTATGACTCTGGTTCAATTCCTGTTGCCATTCAGTGCCTTCTTCTGGCATGCTCTCTTGTGTGATGTCCCAAATAAACATTTTTTTTATTAAGCTATTAAATGTTTTTATTAAGACAGGAAGCTGCCCAGGGCAGGGTCTTTCCC
>NW_005843142.1:132484-178303 GCF_000455745.1 Alligator sinensis | reverse complement strand
GATGCTGATCAGGACCTCAAAGAAAGACAGGCTATACCACAAAAAGCCAGCAACAGCGGTTCTTAGCAAGAGTACCACAGTTTTTACTGAATGTACAGTAATTAAGAATGTGGAAAACCATGAAAAAATGATTTACAAAAAAAATAAAAATCAAAGTCTGGGAGTTACGGAGATGTGCTCAACTTGAAACTTATAGGTGAAACTGTGGCTCCAGATACCAATGGGATTTTGACACTGACTTCAGTGGACCTAGAATTTCTCTACACATTTTTGTATGAACATTTATTACTTCATTAGAGTTACTCTACCCTCAAGCATTGTTTGCAATGGAGAGCTGGCTGGGAAAAGGGAGGGAAGGATCTTTCTTTTCCTTCCAGTCCATTTATTTTGTGCATTTTACAACATCTTGCATCTTATGTGATTTTACTACTTGCCTGGTTCAATATCAATATCAACTGGCTGTGCAAGACTAGGGAAAAAAAAAAAAAAACTATCTGAGAAAACCAAGACAAAAATTTATTTAAAATGTGTGAAGAAGATCACAGGTACCAGCAGGGACACACAAAAAACCTTGCACTACCTGAAACAGTTTAGATTTTAACTCATCAATACCCTTTAAAAAAAGAAAAAAAAGGAAGGAGAGAGGTTACTCCAAACTTTAATCTGCTTGGCATGTTTGTGCTGCATTAAAATACTTCCACAGATGAAAACAAAGGTCAGACATTTTCACTTTTTTTTTTTTTGAAGCAGTGGCTTAGTTAATATGCTGTGTACTATTCCACAGGAGAGAAAGGTTTGATCTGTAGAAGCAACAAAAGTGGTTTTGTCCCTACTTCAATGGAGTATATTGCAGATAAGGAGGAGATGATTAAGTTGCAAAGGTGCCCACAATCTTCAGTAATGGCTTATCCAACCAGTGGTTTTGCTAAGCTCAGCTAGGTATGTGCATGATGGGAGAATTCACTTGCACTCAATTAAGGAATACAAAGAAGGAGAATTCAAAACACATAAAAAATAAAGTCCTGATGGAATTAAATTTAAAACACTCGCCATGCTGGTCTTCTCTCCTCTTGAGATAACGCACATTGGCCTTCTTCTGTAAATTCAACAGCACACGCAGACTCGTGCTCCCATGCAGTCTCACAGAAATCCATGGGACTCCATGTGTGAGCAAAGCTATATATATGCTAATGTTTAGAAAAACAAAGACCTAAATCTTTAAATGTACCCACAGGTCTAAGGCATTAGTGTTAATAGGAACTACCTATGTGAAAAACAACAAAATACTACAGCTAAATTCCTCCAATGATGGAAAAACTGATGCTTGCTTGAGCTGCTTTACCTAGATACAGAGGAGGGAAAACAGAAGGGTTTCTATTGTTCTGCCAAAGCAAAACAATGAAAATCTAATACAGTATATCTTTAATACTGTGGGAGAAGTATAAGCAACTCTTTATTCCAGTAGGAGTGGAAATTGGGCTAAATGCATTCAGACAGCAGAGAATGCATTTTAATACTCCAATTATTAGCATTTACACTGCAAGATTCCATTTCTACAGTCTACATAAACTGAGTTTTGAGAGAGAGAGACAAAGAAAGGAGCAAAAACGGTATTATTTATATTCAACTAAAATTCACTGAGAATAGGTAGGAACCATGCCTCAGTATAACATTTCCAAATAAATAAAAAACAGTTCGTGAACTCCAGTGCAGATAAATGTAGTTCCAAATGAAACAGAACAAAGTCTCAAATTATTTGTAATGTATTTGTAATGTGAAAATTGCCTTTTCCTGGTTAGAGGACCTGTTCTGCAGGAGCTGCAATTATAATAAAAACACCAAGACCACTATAGTTTTTCCAGCATTATAAGGTATAAACCCTCTCTTTTAGAAGCAAGCAAACTACTGAAAAGAAGTACAAATTGATAAAAGAACATTTTACAAAATCAAGATCAAACACCACTGACATTGAAAGTTTTCAGGCATACTTATAAAATATAAAATATGTTTCCATGTAATTTCGGTTCATTTAACAAAACTTAATTTATAAAATGCTCTTTATTACAACATCCACCAGTTCAAGTAGCAAAGCACTGCTACTTTTTCCTACACTCTTTAAGAATACAGTCAAGTAATATGTTAGATTAACAGCCTGCAGAACCAAATCACTATATCTTACTTCGTTGTCACCTTTTACTTTCATGCAACACGAATCCTATGAATCAATGTTTACTAAGCCTTTGAATAACTATGTCACAGCAGCCTGACACAGAAGTTAATGATCATGCCACTGAAAAGCCTGAAAGAAAACAAAATCGATCCCTCAGATTTTAAGCATTTGCTTAAAAGTATTCAACATAAATTTGTCTATTTTACTATAAATACCATATTTTATTTGAACAACCAAACTTCAACCCTGATATTCCTTCTATACTAGGACACATTATATAGTTTAGAACAGTGCTATATTAAAACACACATCTAAATTCACACTTACAGAAGCATGCACACCCAGAGATGCATTCAAAAAAGGACTCTAAAAAAGATGATTTGTACTTTGTGGTATTAACTCTTTGAAACGTTACAACTGTTTTCTAAACAATCCTATAAGTTACCAAATTGGCTGAATATGTATTTAGTGTTTAAGAAAATACCCCATATACCAAATTAAAATTACATCTCTTTTTAGACCATGGTAAGTGTTCTAAAGAAAACAAAGAAGTGCTTCCTCAAATAATGTATTTGCTTCATCTAATCAATTTTCCATACGAAGAGATTAAAAACAGAGGAGTGAATATAATGAAGAACAGTTAATTTCCAGGTTACCTTTTTATGTCTTCAGCAAAGACATGCAATGTCCTGGTCATGTCTGAAGTTGTATCTACCCCAAAATAAGTACAGCTTTCTTTTTCCTGTCAGCTTTCCATCTCACTATACACCACCCTATCCTTATAACCTTTGACCAACAGGAAGTAGACACAATGGACTGAAAATAACAGCAATTGTAAGATTTAGAATGATTTAATACATAAAGGGTGGGATTACTACATGAAAAAAACCCTAAAAACCTCACTTGCTATTTCTTGGTTTCGAAACAATTTGCTTGGAAAGCATCTTATTTCCAACATACTCATGGCATCAATCAGAGATTCTAGACTGTATGCTACTCTAAATATGTGAAATACACACTAGTAATATAGTGCATACTTTTGCCAGGGGTTTTCTGTGCATCAAAATTCCTGAAAAGAAGTCATTTGCCTGTGCTAGAGCATCTATTTAATTCCTCAGATCTGTGGATAGTGCAATGGTAAAAAGGCAATGGAAGCTTCCTTATTACATACACAAGTTATTTTTTAATTGCCTAGAATTGGAAATATTTTTTCCTAAAAAAAATCTGGAAATTATTTCTCAACTGAAGCTGCAAACCAGGGAAAACACTCATTTATGGTTATATACATGGAGCATAGGACCAATTATACCAGTTAAGACGAGTGATCTGTCTAGTTTGACATGCAATTAACAATAATGGCGCATATAAAATGCTTCAGCAAAAAGGCACAAAAATGACAATCATAGAAAAATCTGTTCATAGGAGATGGTTCATTCAAACATAAGGAACTCAGAAACTGCTTTATGTCCTGAATCCTGAGAGCTTGTATAACTTCATCATTTTAAAACCCTAGGTAACTCATCTGCTGAAGTCCTTATTATCCATAAAAAATGCTCAGGATGTACACCCCCTTCTTCCCCCCTTAGTTTTACTAAGGTCTTGCACTTAGTAAAGGTCAGCACTTGAAGGCAGTGACTTCCAAAGATCAGCTACATGTTTTTAAACAAAATCATTTTTACTTGTTTTAAGTTTTGCTGCCTTTTATGTTTAAGAAGGTTGCTTTGTTCGTGTATTAGGAGAAAAGATAAACATGAACCTCCAACTCTCCTTTTTTATACCAACTGCTGCTTTGTACAATTTTAACATAATCTCTGACACACTGAAGTCAACAAACCTAATCTTTTCAGTCTCTCTCAAATCTTTTGAATATTTCTATTTACCTTTACCAATCAAAAGAACTCGCATAATGGAAGTAGTCTATTTAGATTGATTTCTCACAATGTCCAGGACCAAATGGTTCAGAAGGTGCAAGCATTGACATGCAGTAAGTTTCACTCCCCCTACCTCCACCACCATTAAAATTTGCTCTCCTCCTGTTGCCTAATACAATGAGATTGGCTTGAACCCTTCAGCAAAAAGATGGGGGCAGGGAGGAGGAAGCCAAGCCTAGTCTACTTGTGGGATGTCTAAGTAGACCTCCTTGCTTAAGTCCTTGAAATAAGTTAATATGAAAGGTAGGTAGGTAGGGTCTTTATGCTGCTTCCTGCCTTTTATGACTTAATTTTAAAGGAAACAGGATGGCGTGTTACAAAAGTAAGAGGATTCAACTTTTTTTTTCAGAGACTAGTAGGATGCAATAAGATCTGGTCCAGGGTCACCAGATCAAAAAATGACATTCCAGAGGAGAGCCTTATGATCTATACTTAATAATATTTTCAGGATTGGGGAACCACTAGTTACATCTGCCCTCTATCATTCCCTTTCCCCTTAAGTTAAGTACAACTTGGCCAGACAAAAATGATTCTGCACTTAAGTTTTAAAGTTGATAAACACCCCTTCAGTAAAAAGCTACCCTGGCAATGAAAACAGAAATTTCATTCCAAAATGTGCATGTCAGAAGGTTGTGAGCAGGTCAAAAGAGGTGGTAATAACTATTACTTCAACATGACCTTTAGAGTGTTCACTACCCTTTCCTCCCCACACATACTCTTAATCCTAGAAAACCAAAGCCTATTTACTTTAGAACATCTGCAGTCTTAGTAGGACAGTACAAGAGGCCACAAAAACCATATTAAAAAAAAAAAGACTCAAGATTCCAAAATCAGGTATTATAAACTGAGATTGGATCTAGCTTGCCAAAACAGTCATTCAGGAAGATCTAGGGAAGCTAAAAATAACTACATAAAGAAGATACTAATGACACAAAGAATCTACTGTAACATGTAATTATAAACTTTTATAGTTTCATACTGCATTTTCCAGGGCCGGCAGAAGAACCCTCTGCTTCTTTGTACCACTCACGTGCATTTTTCATGTCAAAATTTCTACCGTCTTTTGAAGTATAATTAATTCAACATGAAGGAGAGACCTTCTTCATCTCCATAATCTGGGAGCCAGCTGAAACCACACGCCTGTTACTACTGCAAACACTGCTTCCCCTGCCCCCAATCCTAAGAAAACCTTGATGCCGTAACACCAAGGAATAACAGAAAAAGGATATCCTGCTTAGATTTTCTATTATACAAATCAGATCATCAATCCGAAGGGTTCTTAGCTTACACAGAGGATAAAAGAAGATGCTTCCAACTGATAAACTCTGAAAGGAAACAAGATTGGCTCCACAGCCATTCTTAAGTGATTAGTGTTCACACAATAGTTTAAAATTAATGGCTGATCCGCCATAATTTGCACATTTCTGGGTAAATACAGACATTCAAAAAGCCGAATCCTGAATTGATTCACTCTTTGCAGGTTAGTCTAACCTGCATAGATTGAACCAATAAGCAAGTGAACAGACATTCACTTTTGATTCTGGAAATAAAGGCACATGCCTGCAGTGGCTCAGGCTAGAAGCTGGGGGAGGCTACAGAGAGCCCTCCCTTCCTTTCGCAGTGGCCAAAAGGCTGAAGGGAAGCTGAGCTGTGAGGGGGAGGAGGTGTGGCCAGGCCCTGCCAGACCTGAGTAAGATCGGGGAGGGTTTTACATCCCCACCCTAGTCCGCAGGGTCCCCAGCTAGGATATGCCTGGAGAGGGAGGGGGAAAGCAGCCCCTGCCAGGGGTCCTCAGTCCCCCCTCCCCACCTGCTCCAGCAGCAGAAGCATGGACACCGATAGGCTCTACTTGTGCACCCAGGGCCATGGTGGCAAGATGCTGGTAGCCTGAAGGAAAGGGGGAAGTGGTGCAGGCACCGACATGGTGCTGGTTTCGTCCCATGCTAAAGATGCTCTCAGGCAGGGTCCGTGCTGCAGCACCTGGGCCAAGTCCCTCAAAGGAGCAGCGAGCAGCACCCCATGCCAATGTGGGTCCAGCCATGGGGAGAGGGCGGAAGGGGACATGTGACCTGGATGCAGGTGCGGGTGTAGGGGGCAGCTGTGGCTAATCACAGAACCTGACTCACCACTGTCTCCTGCTGCAGCAGCGCAGCTCGGGCTGGGACATCCCTAGCGGATGGGGGTAAGCACCCGCCACCTCCAGCCCTGCATGGGGGCCACGGTTTGCAGGCAGACTACAGCTGGAGCACAGCCCCCTGCCCTCTTGCGGCAGCAGAGCAAAGCATTGCAGAAGGCATTGAGGCACCCATTGCCTGCTCACAGCTGCCATGGGCTAGTTGCTGCCCATGTCCCTGGGCCACAGGGCCAGGCTGGACCAGGCTGCAGTGGTCCATTACCTCCTTCCGCTGCTTCCCATGTCCCTGGTTCATGGCAGCCTGCCCTGAACACCCAGCAAGTAACAGGTTCCTCACCTCTGCCTGCCTGCAACAGTTCACTCTGCCACCACCGCCAGGAGAGGGAAGAGGGCATGGAGCTGTGCTCCAGCTGCATTCTGCCTGCAAACCATGGTTCCCCCACAGAGCTTGAGGCAGTGGCCTCTGACCCTCACCCCCTAGGGCCACCCCAGCCCAAGCTGCGCTGTTGCAGCAGGAGGTAAGTGGTGAGTCAGGCTCTGCGATTAGCCCCAACTCCACCCCACCCCCCACGCCTGCAGCCAGGTCACATCCCTCCTCCCCACCTCCTCCCTGAAGCTGGATCCACATTGGCATCAGACGCCGCTCACCACTCCTTCGATGGACTTGGCCCAGGCACTGCAGTGCGGGCACTGCCCAACAGGATCTTCAGCGTGGGATGGATCCAGCACTGTGTCAGTGCTTGTGCTCCTGCTGTCTGCAATAGGGGGATTAAACCCACCCTTCCCCTCAGGCTACCTGTGTCTGGCCGCTGTGGCCCCAGTGGATGAGTGGAGCCTATTGGTGCCCACCCCCGCCATGCGGGGATTAAATCCCCCCCTTCCCCTTAGGCTCTAGTGTCTGGCCATGCCCCTGCTCCTACCACTGGAGCAGCAAGGTGGGGTGGGGGACTGGGGATGCTTGACAAAGGCTGCTGTCCTCTTGCCAGGCAGACCTGGCTACACTCCAGAACAGGGCTTTGCACACCCACCCCCTTCTCCTCCAGCTGGGGAAGTGATAGTGCTCCAGCTAGGTAGGAGAGGGGTGGATCCAACTATGATTGGCTGGAACAGGCAACACAGCCCAGCCCAGGGCTGTAAAGCATGCTAGGATGCTAGGGGACTGTGAGTTAACTTAAACCAGGAAGAGGTCTGGGATAGAAGTTCTATAACCTAAATCAGTCAAGTCTGATACTACATTCAACCAGATTCATCTTAAACAGGTTTCAATCATTTTGAATCTGGTTTATGTACACTGAACTTCTGTTCTATTACACATTTAAACCAGTTAACTTAAACTGGTTTATGTGTAACTTCTGTCCTAAACCCTTAAGCGGAAATCATACAGAATCATAGTCTTTTCACGAACTCTAAAAAAAATAGAAGATGAAGGGTAAAACCCATGCATCTTCCCAGAATCACTTGATATAAACTACATTCACAGATTCAGAGCAGACAGACCTCAGCCTTGCATTCACAGCTTTAATAAGCAAAACATCATGAAGTTACAGGATGCGTTCTCTAGTGTGAAATACCTTCCCAGAGAAAACAGCTACTTCTAACTCAGATAAATTTCACAGGCTATATGACAAAAATAGAGACAGACCGAATGAGCTGCATATCTTTGCACTGGTATGACATATACAGAAGAGAAGTTTGCCTACTATCCTTTCCTATTTAATGGAAAAAACACTCTATATCCAGGGTGACCAAACTGGCTCAAAAACCTCATGAGGCTCCAGGGCAGTTTAAATGTGTTTTTTCTTTACCTGTTCACTTTTTCTATTTTTAAATTTTCTTCAATTCTTGCTTATTATTTATTCTAGAAAATTATTTAACAACAAATAATTTGAGATGGGCTGGTAAGGGCAGATAACTGATTCTGGGACATTTGTACCTCAAATGCAACGTGTCTTCCGCCTTTTGGCCATGTTGAGATTTTGGCTTTCAGCTAGAGGTGTTATAAA
The DNA here is from genome assembly GCF_000455745.1 of Alligator sinensis. Taxonomy (NCBI): domain Eukaryota; kingdom Metazoa; phylum Chordata; order Crocodylia; family Alligatoridae; genus Alligator; species Alligator sinensis. The sequence continues at coordinate 170,065 of NW_005843142.1, read as the reverse complement.
GTTTGGCAGTCCCAGCTCTATATCACAGTTAGGGTAGATAATAATCTTTTTTTTATTATTTAAATCAGAGGGTTTTTTTATTTAAATCAAAACAATGGAAACAATCTTTTCAATACCAAGTATTTCTTCTAGATATATGACTGATGGTGAAGCATATGGCTGGAGTAAAACACATTTCCATCTAGTCACTGCATCCCAAGAAACACTTCAAAGTTCTATGTACTTGTAAAACATCAAACATTTTAACACTATTAACATTTTGTCCTACTTATTTATCATGCATTATTTATTTCCTTTTTAAAAAAAAAAGAGGTTGTTTTATGAGTCATTCATGCTAATAAATACTAAAGGGGTTTTTTCAAATCAAAAACACCACCAAATTGTTGCTGTTATCACTCAAGACTACTATAACAGAGAAAAATAACTGTGTTTTTTCATCCTATTCACAAAGTGCTGTCAAATGGATAAAATTAAACAATTAGTTGTTTTGTTTTCCCGGTACAGTCAGATATTTCTCCTTAAATGTCTTTTAAATGACAAAAGGAAAGGAAAAAATGCTAAAAACTAGAAAATGTGATTATAAAACACCACCACAAGTAAAAGGACTTTGGGTTGGTTAGGCTTTCAAGACGATGGTGTCTTTCATTTTATTTAGCTTGCAACTACAGTACATTTTCAGCTTTTTTCACTTGATACTAAAAGCAAGCATTGCTACTTTATTACCCAACTCCTTTTCACGCCTTGTAGGAGTTTCATAACAAGTTTCAGCATTACTGGACAGGTTACAAGGGTGGGCGGATGACAATAGGATGGGTTTCAATACTGACAAGTGCAAGGTACTGCACCTGGGGAGGAAATACCAGCAGCATACCTACAGGCTGGGGAACTCCCTTCTTGTCAGCACAGAGGAAGAAAAGAATCTTGGAGACATTGATTCCAAAATGATCGTGAGCTGCCAATATGAGGACGCAGTCAATAAGGCTCACCGCACCTTGTCACGAATGCACAGGTGCATCTCAAGCAGGTCCAAGGAGGTGATCCTCCCCCTCTATGCGACATTAGTCAGGCCACAGTTGGAGTACTGCATTCAGTTCTGGGCACCACACTTCAGGAGGGTTGTGGACAGCATTGAGAGGGTCCAAAGGACGGCCACTCACATGATCGGGGGCAGTAGGGCAGGCCCTATGAGGAGAGGCTACGGGACCTGAACCTGTTCAGCCTCCACAAGAAAAGGCTGAGAGGGGATCTGGCGGCCGCCCCTAAAGCCTCCACAAGAAAAGGCTGAGAGGGGATCTGGCGGCCGTCTATAAACTTACCAAGGGGGATCAGCAGGGAACGGGAGAGACCCTGTTCCCCTGAGCACTACCAGGAATAATGGCCATAAGTTGATTGAGAGTAGGTTCAGGCTAGACATCAGAAGGCACTACTTCACAGTCAAGGCATCTAGGATCTGGAACCAACTTCCAAGAGAAGTGGTGCTGGTTCCTACCCTGGGGGTCTTCAGAAGGAGGCTGGATAATCACCTAGCTGGGGTCATTTGACCCCAGCATTCTTTCCTGCCCAGGGCAGTGGGTCGGACTTGATGACCTGCTCAGGTCCCTTCTGACCCTACCAACTATGAAATTATGAAACTATTACAAAAATGAGCAATTCTTAATTTTTTAATTGTAGACAACAGAAGACCTTTAAAAGATAGGCATTTGTTTCCTTGTTCATCTGCCTCCTATACATGTGATTTGTTTAAATACTGAACGTTTTCGCTACTTTCAGCACCTGAACCTGGAGCTACACTGTTCTCAGTGGTGGAATTTCTCCAAAATTCTTACTGGTAGAAAAATAGTCCAGGATCTGAAGTGTACATACATTTCAGCTTCCTGACTGGAGAACTATACAGTTGCCTATACAAGCAAGCTCTCAAGCCAATGGGCACTAGAAATGTGTTATGTGGGCCACCAGGGAGTCAGGGCAAAGCAGTTGCTGTTCTCCTTTCCCAGACCAGATGGGGAAGGAAGCATACAAGTGTTTACCCCTGTAAGAGAAATTCTCTCACAAGAGATCTTCCAGGTTGAGACCTGGAAGATCTCCTGGAAGGGGCATTTACTTTCACTTACATTCTCCCTGGGAGAAAACAAGTGAATGCTTGTACGCTTTTCATTTCTACAAGGAGAATGGCAATTTTCCCAGTAGAAATGTAATACTTTTGCCTGGTCAAGGTTACCATTTACACTCTAGATTGCCAGTATAGCAAACATCCTCTTGTTTAGAAACACTGAAGAGACGAAGCAGTTTACACACAAGCTAGATCAGGGTCAGGCAATTATTTTGGGTGGAGGGCCGCCTACTGAGTTTTGGCAAGCTGTTGAGGGCCACATGGGTAGCCTCATCCCTTGATAACTGTCTCACACCCAGGTCACCATCTTGTGACCAGAAGTCCCACCCCCGAACACCTGACCCTTGCCCCCACAAGTACTCCTTTCAGCAAGGGGTTTTGCCATCTCGGAACCAGAAAAAATACCAAATTATATTCTAAAAAGTGAACATCTACAACATTCGTTAATTTGGTTTAAAAAAATATTTTTGTCCTGATTTACATGCGTTTTTTAGTGTACACAGAGGTGATTGTATATAACAGCTTAAAATTAAGTCTTACTCTCATATATTGTGGGGAGAGAGAATGGGGTGTTGGTATAGGTTTGTGGGAAGCTGTGGGTGTGTGGGTATGTGGGGTGTGGGGAATGAAAATGTGTGAGGGGTGTGGGGTGAGGGAGCATGTGGTGTTTGTGTAGATATGTGGGAAGTGGGTAGGTATGGGGTTTGTGGGGGGCTGTGTGGGGGGAGTGTGGCTGGGATGTGTGAGGGGGTGTAGGGCTGGGAGTATGGCAGTGCGAGGGGGTGTGTGGGTGCATGTGTATGGTGGGGTGCAAGTGTGGGACTCACCCTAGGAACACACATGCACATACCTCCCGCTCCTGGCCCGGTACCTGGAGAGGCCAGCAGCCAGCATGGTAGTGGGGAAATGGCAGCTACAGATTGGAGAGGTGGGAGGGGGAGTGGGAGCAAGCAGGCCCAGGGGAGAATAACGACAGCTGGGCTGGAACACAGGGCCCATGCCAGTGTCCTGGGACCAGTGCTGGCAGGGCCCAGAGCAGGGTGGCAGGAGCACAGGACCCTGGTACCAACCTTACTTCTAAGTCAGTTTTCAACCATTCTTCTAGATCAACATTCCTCAACCCACGGGTAGCAACCCAAAAGTGGGTCGCAAGAATATATGAAAGGGTCATTGTGAGAGGGCAGTGAAAGCCCCTCTAAGGGGTACCGGACCCCCACCTCATTACCCCGGTACTCACCACAGGGATCCTGAAAAGCAGCAGCCGGGAGGAATTGCTGGCGTCGGCCCCGCAATTCCAGAGCTCCCTACAGCTGCAGATCGGCAAGGGATGTGGGCGGAACCTCCAGAAACCGCGGGCTGCTCAAATAGCAGCCGGAAAAACAGCTGGCGGTTGGTAAACAGCGGGAGGAAGGGATGCCGACCCAGAGACGTCGGGGGAAAAAGAAGAGGACACCGACCCAGAGATGCAGGTGGAGGAAAAATAAGATGCTGACCCAGAGATGCTGGTGGAAGGAGAAGAGGACGTCAACCCAGAGAAGCCGACAGAGAGGAGGAAGGTTGCCCAGCTGAAGGCAAGAGAGGGGGAGCTGAGGGCCCTGACACAGGAGGCAGGAAGCTCTAACCAGGGGAGACAGGCATCTCCCAGGGACGACACCACAGCCTCTTCAGGGAACCCAGGTACGGTGGTGGGAGGCACTGACAGAGAGCAGTTACCCCACATGGGGGGCACGGCGGGAAAGCATGAACAACCCAGCATGGGAACCACACACCCTTCCAAGCCGAGGAAGACCGGGAGCGACTCCAGGTCAGCTGGGGGCCAGTGCTGGCCAAACTGAGGAGCCAGACCAGAGTGAGGCACGGGACGGTGACCTGCCCCCATAGTCACCTGGGGTGCAGGGACAAGTGGGTCCCTCGTCCAGTCCATCAAGTTTCTTTGTTTCTTTGGACTATAAAAAGGGCACTGGGGCCCTCCGGCAGAGATCCGGGTGTTGATTTCTGTTGAGTTCAACAAAAGCCCTAGCTAGCCCGAGACAGGGCCGGCTTATATGTCTTAACTGGCCTAAAGTCAAGGAACTGGCTATGGTGAAGGACAAACTGAGTGGGAACACCCGACTGGCTCGGAGGTGGGCGAGCCGAGCGAAGAGGGAAAGTTGTCCAAGGGGATGCCTGCAGAGGGTAGTATCCATCCTGGCCATGGACGTGGTAAGGGTGGGGAAAAGGGGAGGTTTGGAGCCCCACGAAGCAAGAACAGGGATTGAGGCAAATTCATCCTCTGGGGGGCCACCTGAGGGGAACTGCTTCCCCAACAAAAACAAAGTCATGGCAGGCAAGTAAGGGCAGCACCGATACCACCCAGGTGGCATCCAAGCTCAAACCTCACCCTGACGTCCCTTGGGGGCAAGGTGCCCAGCAAGAGAAGGCCAAAGCCTTACATCACCTTCCAGTGACAGTCATGAACAAACTTTAAAAACTGATCAACAAATTTTAAAAATGGATTCTCCTTTAAAAGAGAAAAATGTAAGAAACCATGGCTTTTTCTTTTCAGGTTCTCAGAGTTCCCACCTGCAAGGGGCTGCTTGGGGCTCCCCCTGCCCCAAACATGCCTCCCTGCCCCACACATTGGGGAGCTGGGGTCTGGGGGTAGGGTGTCAGGAGTGAGGGGCACTGGTTGGGACTGGCTATCGACGTTTACAAAAAAGGATGAGAACCACTACTGTAGATTGAGCTCAACTGGTATAACTATGGGGCTTGTAACCTCACTTCTTATGTGCTACAACCCTATTTAGAACCGACTCCCATCTTGGAACCACTGCTGCAAGGTTTGAAGAAATTGGGACTTGTCATCCTAATTTTGGACTGATGCCATCCAAGTCATGCAGACTTGAAGAAGACAAGTTTAGGTGATTTTACAAAGCTCAAACAAGATGACTTTAAACCCCATTCTAATCTCTTTGTGTAGGTTCTTAAAACAAAAGAAATAAATAGAACAATAAAAGTATACATTCCAAACCCCTTGAACCTTTACAAACTATATCAATAAACCAAACCAACAAATCATGCAAGAATACCTTGGGCTAATTAAAAGCACCCAGAGCATCACGTGCATCAGCATCCCCACACTGAAAAATGGCAGTGGCGCGTTTTGAAGCAAAGCTTGTTGAACAAGGTTTAAAGTGCCCCGCTGCCATTTTTCAATGCAGGGACACTGATACACGTAACACTGGTGTCTGCTGGAGGACAGTAATTATCATGCTGCAGCAGACTCAATTAACCGAGTCTGCTCCAACACACTGTAATTACAGTGTGTCGCAGGGAGAGACAAAAGGGAGGACCCAAAAGAGCAAGGGGGGAACCCTGGGAACAGGAGTCCGGGGAAGAACATGGAGGAAAAAACAAAAGGAAAAGGGAACACTCACCTGCAACGACACCCACGGCGAAGCTGGAACACCCGGAGGAGCCCGCGCAAATCATCAGCCGCGCCTTCATACAGCTGCGGCCGGCCGGTGACGTCAGCGGCAATCACCGGTCGGCGGAAATAAAGTGGGCTGCCAGCAAAGAGGTGGGGGGACGGATGCCGGCAGAAACCCCAGCCGGAGGGGTCGCCATCAAGCTCTGAATGGAGTGAACGGGGCCGGAAGCGGTGTTCCCCAGCAGGGAAGGATCCGGGTCCTTGTGCTGCGAGCCAGAAGCTGCTGGCTGCGGCGAAGACAACACCACACTAGGAGCGAGAGTTCCCATTCAAAGACCAGAAGAACAGGACGGAAGAGCCTGGAGGGACCCTGATTCCAGTGACCACCATGGAGGAGGGGGAGGTGCTGACCGAATACCCAGCACCCGATCAGGTGGGACTGTGGAGGGCGCCAGGGGGCCCGAAGATATAGGAGCCAGAGCGGCGAGGGAGAGGAAGTCCGTGGAAAGCCACAGAATCCCACAACCACGTGGGGAGCCTAGGATAGCCCCATAAAAGTAATGGGGAGCGGGCCGTGTGTGATTGGGCCTTAGGGGCCGGATGTGGGTACAGAGGGGTCCCTCTGGGTGTGTCAGGAATGCTTTCTTTTAGGGTTTTTTTGTGATCTAGTTTGCGTTTCCCTCTTCTGAAGGGGTTGAGTATCAGGGCACAGGGGGAGGCCCAATTGTGGTGTGAGCCTCAGGATTGGGGTTAACATTAAGGAAAGTCAGCGGGCACGAAAACTGAGGAGACACTAGGGGTCCATCGTTCGGGAGTTTGGCCACAAGAACAGCAGGTGACCCACCAGGCTGGGTATAAGGGCGAGGTAGAAGGGAGGTGGAGCCTCGCAGAAGACCGCCCGAAAGACAGTGCACCCTCGAGGGAATCCGAGTGGTCCCCGCCCACCACTATATTAAGATTCAAAGTCGTGGCAGGCAAGATAGGGGAGGACCACGTCAGGAGCAAACATCTACTCGACGGGCCACCCGGGGTAACAAGGCAGACACCATCGTCTATCCGGACCAAAGCCGCCCGGGACAAGATGTTCGAGGCCAGGCGGGCGCACAGTGCATCGGAGCAGCCTCCCTGCATGTGTATAGGAGCCCCTTACGTTAACTACTTACTCACTACCTTTATAATTGTGATCAAATGCTATAGTAATTCCACAGCAAAATGTTTATAATTTCTCTAGATAAACAGTATTACTGCAACATGCAACTGTACTTCACATATAAGGGTCACAGAGCTTGCAGAAACATTAATTTGACACTGCATATTTGGAATACAACAACTGAACTTGTACTTAAAAATATTTTTAAAAGCTGGTATGTGTCTCATGTTATTTCTAAACCGATACAAGTCCTTTAAAAAGTAAAGCCATTTCTGTTATTTAATCAGATACAATCTAAAAGCTCTGTTAAAGAGGATGCATAGATACAAATGCCTACTGTTTCTTTAACTCACAACATTTATATTGTAATTTCCAACCCAAGTCAAAACACATTTGGTATTATGATACCATTGTTAGATTACACACAAACATGCTCTAACATTCCTGGAACCACTCCAAGTAACATAACAAACATGTTACAAAAGAAACAAAAACAGTTAAAAAGCAGAACATTTCACCTCTGCCCCCCTCAGATTTATACAAAGTTATGTTCAATAAAAATTATCCCTGCATAAAAAAAATTACCTTAAAAAAAACACCCTATGAACGTTAAAACAAATCGGTTTCTCTGTTGCACTACAAATATGTCATTTGAAGTGTTAAAAGAAATAAATGAGAACTCAATCATATTAAAGAACATATTTCTGAACATTTTACAAACCAAGATATATGGACTAAAAACTTAAATTTATTAAATGAAAGAAAACAGTGAAGTAGTACACAATTGATCTGTAGTAGGATCTACATTCAAACTATGAATGACATTGCTTTACAGAGCAATTTTTCTTTTTCCTTCGTAGACTCAGAGTAGGCCAGAAAATACTATCTGGGTCATTAAAAAATGACCTACTTTCTCTGCTGACCAATTTTGTCTTTCAAATCTCCAGTATTGGTGGCTCAACCACTTCTTCCTACACTCCATGTTAAAAACTCATAATCTTCTACCTAACCATATCAAGAAAAGATTGTGTGATCTGCAAAATCTTCCACTTAAGACAAAAAAAAGTGAAGAGTTCTGAGACTGGATGGATAACTACAATAGCTCAGCAGAAACACCACTGAAAGTGGATGAGAGCTGAATGCTTGTAGCACTTACAAACTAGAAATTTTTCAAATGGCATACACATACTGATGTCACTCAAAGAATGCAAGCTTCTCAGACAGGAGACAAAAATTTAAATTAGGAATTATAAGCTAGATATTACTATCATTTGGAAAAGATTCCTTTAAATGTATAAAAATATCTACAAGTACATATACAATAAATTAGGGTTTCTAGTAAACTAAGATTGGAGGCACATATTAAATGTGAGTGTATACTGAATTCAAAGAGAAGTTGTAAGCTGGACACAGAAGCTTTAAAATTAACAAATGTCAATGATAACTAATAACTTTCTATTTGTAAAATAAAATTTAGCTTGGCTAGAAAAATAAATTAGTACCTTTTTTAAGACACAAAGTTGTATGCTGGAACTAAAAATCATTTTACTAGGTTCCCATGAAATTATATAAATGTATCACTTTGTGAGAAAACTTATGTTCCAATAAATGAATTGTTTCTAGATGCACTTTAATATCCTTCTAATATATGTATTCACTATCCATTTATTTCCGTATTTCATGGTGTACAAGTCGAGGTTTGAAGGCCAATTTTTTACTCTTAAAATTCAACCTTGACTTATACACCATACCCTGCAAGCAGTGCCAGGCTCGGGGCACCAATAGGAGCTGACCTATACACCTTGTTGAATCTATATACTGTGAAATATGGTATTTAAGATATTCTAAACAGTAACACATTTCCATCCATTTTATTTCTGTAATCTCTTATATAATTTTAAAATTTCTATTTTGAACAGTAAAACTGGCATAAGAATCCACTGGCCTGAATCTTAGCCTGAGCAATGCAAAATAAAACAAATTTGTCAGAATCATGGAATGGGAAAGTGGTTAACAAGTGTACATGTCACTGTCTTTCTCAATGTTCTCACACCTCTCCTATCCAGATGTCCAGGTTTTTCCAAAAGCTCCTAAGTAGTAGAGTAGACAATAGTCTCAAAAGCTGAACAAGTAAATTAGGAAAGTAAAAGTTCTTTATTTTCTTTCCAGTATTTTTATTACTAGTGTGAACGAACTAATATCACAATACTATGCTGTAGAAACTGCAGTGATTCAGGACAAGTGGCATCCATGGTCTGGCAAATGGCTCCGTGGTTTTCCACTGGCCCAGAGGCGATGTGAGTCTCTGAATAAAGCAGCAGTATTTTCTTCCTTACGTGAACTTGTTTGCAAGCTATATATATTTTTGTGCAGCAAAGAGGCACTCACTAGAGTGTCTGGTTTGTAATCATTTAAAATTAGATTTACAACTAAATATAGCTTTTACAGTAAATTATATACTTCTTTTAATTTACTAGGAAGCTACTCTATGCACCCATTTTTCTAAGTGAGTATGCATCTTTACATTTTATATTCTTAAATTTTTACTTTTTATTACATTAGAACTTACATGATACCTTTTACTTACGCTTTTAATCAAACTACTTTTATATGGAGATTGAAATTCAATTCCAAATTCATAAAAATAGCATTCTATTTTTAAGTTACATAAAAATACCCTTTTTTAAGTTTTTTAAGTTACATAAAAATAGTTAAATGTCCAGGATATATAAGAGAAGACAAGTTTATGTAAACATCTTTTGCATTAACATGCAAATTAACAAGCTAATTTGATTTATTAAGCAAAGAAGTATTACCTGTAAAGAGGGAAGTATTATTTCCAGTCACCATGACCTTTAAGATTATGAAAAAAAAAAAATAGACCTCATCCTCTTACACTTCATTTCACAGATAAGAGGAGGATAACACATTTTTCTGATTTTTCAACACCTTCTTGGTTTCTCAACTTAGAATGAACTAGGCACTAAAGGTAGGGGAATAAACTGAAAAGAAGAAAACATTCCCTCTGCACCTGAAGAGGCTACTGCCATCAAAAGTTAGTTTAGCACTTCAGTAAACACTGTTGTCAAGTGTTTAACCAGTAGGTGGCTTAATTTTCTCTAATAAATGCCAATGAAATTTTAGATTATAGAAAGGTTAGATCTTAATTTTTAATACAGAATCACCCCCTTTTACCTACCCTAGTCTGGGTCCCTGAACATATTCTCACAAGACAGTATTCATTATCTCATGGGTAAAAACTTGCTTTTTAAAAATTAATAGCCCAAATGCTGTACTCCCTCAAGAATGCAAAATTCCTTTTCCAAGTGCAAAAGCAGGAGCTCTTTTGTGATGCATCTGGGGCCTTTTGACTGCTGCAACAGAAGTGAAGGACTAGAGGTATCCTCTCAGGGTGGATAAAAATCAACCATTAAAAAAAACATTTTTAATGGATTTTTGAAAAATGTAAATCATATTTTTATTTTGTTAAGATGCTTTTAAAAAATAAATGTATATATAGTTTTAATTATAAGATATGTTAAAGCTCAAAGATATCATCATGGAATAGGGATCATAACTTCTAATTATATACTATTTGCTACAATATATTCATGTAACCTTTTTTAGAAGTTTTATAAATAGGTCACAACAGACCATGAACTATATTAGGGGCCCAATCTTATCTCCATAAAATTCTCAGAGGCTCCACTATAGGTTAGTAAAGATTAAAGAAAACCACTCTACCCAGTGGGACTCAGTGCTCAGTCTCAAACAGTGGTTCTCAACCTTTTTTGCATCAGGACCCATTTATAAACATCAATGACCAGTCCCGACCTGGATCCCCTCACTCCCGATCCAATGCCCCCCAGTGTGTGGGGCAAGGGGTGGGTGTGTGGGGCATAGGGGGTCCCAAGCAGCCCCTTGCAGGCTAGAACTCTGTCAGCCTGCAAGGCAAAAGCCACAGTTTCCCACGTTTTTCCTTTAAAGGAGAATCCATTTTTAAAGTTTGTTCATGGGCCTTTCATATATTTTCTTGCAACCCACTTTTGGGTCGCGACCCACAGGTTGAGAAATGCTGGTCTAGAAAATCCCATTAAGCATCTCTGTGATGCTTATTTTCAGTTCTCAAACTGAATTTGTCTCTCCAGAGAAATAGGCAGACAAGGTGCTTTGGGTAGACATGATATCTTATTAGACCAACTAAATAGTTGGAAAAATTGTTTTTTGCAAGCTTTTGGGAACAAACACCGTTCTTCAGGCATAGGGAGAGCTTGTCGTCTCCAGAGATAACATCCTTGTTAACAGCAGTATATGGAGATGAGAGATAACAGACCTGGTTAACCCACTTGTCAGCCCCACTCCCTCTGCAAGTTTGTATACACAGAGTATACAAGGTAAGAATCTCTTACCTTCTCTAAAAGTGCAAAGTTTCAAGAAGCTAAATGAATAAAGGATATCAAACAACAAGAATGCACCTTTTGTAGAAAACAACGATTAAATTGAGGCTTCCTGACCAATGATTTCAACCATGATTTAAGTCATGATTTAAATCCATCTGATTTAAATCAAAGCCACCATGTATCCTTCTTTTACACTAAGGTATAGCCCAACTTCCGCATGAGCCTCTTTCAGGTAGAGAACAAAATGGAGGGAAAAAGGGAAAAACACTGCTCTGGGAATAAAATTGGATGTACTTCCCATAGGAAAAACCTCATGCAAAAATGTCTCCTACAGGGAGCAGAAGAGGAAATAACTGCTCATCGTCTACTACTCTGAAACTACAAAGACAGATACACTGAAAAACAGCAAGGTTGTTTCAGCAAATAAACAGAATAGGGAACTTTCTCTTTTAACAAGGAAATGGTATTAGCTGTACAGAAATGCCCAAGTGTCTTACCCAGAGCAGATCTACAACAGGAAAAATTAAGATGGTCATTCAAGGTCAGGATCAGATCAAAGAGCAGGTGCAGCAGTGCAGTCACACCCCGTTTTTGGACCACGCTGTAAGAGCAGCAGCCAGTGACTTTAAGTCCTTGAAGCAAATAAGAAACCTCCCTTGCCTACTTGCAGAACCCCCTCTTTACCCTTACATTCTCAGTGGCATTTCCTCTTCCCTCCCATGACCACCACAGCCGGTGCCCCTGGCTGAACCAGGAGTAAGAGGGAGCCACTTCTGCCCTGCTCCAGCTAAGCTGCAGGGAAATCAGGCTTGGCTGGGGACTGTGTCAGCAGGAGGCAGGTTCCTCCTCCCTGCCTCCAGGTGTTCCCCACCAGCCTGGGAGCAGGCATAGGGAGAGGAGAACCCACCACCACAGCTGCTGCTGCTGTCCTTTGCCAAGCACAGCTCCCCATGCAGCTGCTTTCCATAGTCCCAGATGGAGCAGGGCGGATGAGGCTGGGACAGCGGCAGCAGTAGAAGGCAGATCTCCCTGGCCCTTTCCTGCACCCAGAGGACTAAGTAGAGAGGGCAAAGGAGGTGATGCTGAGCATGAAGAGGTAGGGAGGGGGTGCTGAGAGTGGAAGGTTGGAGGCAGAAAGAGATTCTTACCTGATTTTGTAACTTTAAAAAGTCCCTGGCTGCTGCTCCCATGGTGTGGTCTGCCTTCCCCGGGGGTGCTGGGAGGGCCGGGTGGAGAATAGATGACCATGACCACCCCTGCAGCATCAGTCATTACTCCCCCACCACCCTTCTGAAAATCCTGGATCCACTCACATTCAAGGCATTGCTTTCTCTATGCAGTAACAGGTATCCAAGTTGGCCTGGGAACTTCAAAAATTTTTGATTTAACACACTTAGGAAATTATGCAAAATAGTCATAACTCATGTCTCTATAAATGATAGATAGTCTATGGCTATGACATTCATTTTTATTCACTGTGTGCAATAGAACAGTCAGACACTGATGAACCAATGTACAGCATTTAAAATGTCATAATTTTCATAAATTTCATAGAATTTCTTCAAAAGGAGGCTAGACAGACACCTTGCCAGGGTTGTTTGACCCCAGCATCCTTTCCTGCCCATGGCAGGGGGTCAGACTTGATGATCTGCTCAGGTCCCTTCTGACCCTACCAACTATGAAACTATAAAACAAGAACCTTTTGTTTACTCACAAAAAAGTCTTGAATTCATCTACTTTCTTATCCACCAGTACCTGAAAAAATTCAATTTGATTTTGCTATTACATTCTCTATACATCTCTGCCTCTTGTCTGCAGGTTGTCCATGTCCAGTAGAACTTCATATGCTTTCATTTTCTGATGATTTTATCATTTCTCTCTCACCGGTCTTGGTTTTGTTTTTTTTTTATACAACTTAAAGCTTAAGCTAAATTTCTACTGCTCCCCATTATATTCTTATGACAAGAAGTCTACGGTTTCTTAACATGCACTTGCACATGTTTTTCATTTGGCTTTTTTGTCAAACATAAGAATAATTGTTTATTTTTTGTTTGACTTGCTTACAAATTATCTTAAGAAAAACAGACACTGGTTAGGTGATCAGCATTTGTATAGGTGCTTTACAAATCTCTTAGACATGATGTTAATCTCTCTGACATTTCATTGCCAGAGTAGAGAATATCTGTGCTGTCTCACTACTGTTACTCATTGTAAGTACATATGTGCTTACTAAGTGTTACATTGGATTTATTCTTAATCAGCAGTTTAAGCAGACATCAACCTGCTGTTCCCCATATTAAGTAGACATTCCGTATGTTGTTACTAGTGAATTCTGAATAGTAAAACCAACACTTATCTCATGTTTTCCTGACCATCTTATACCAGCCTCAGAAAGTTGGCCTTTCACTGCTTAACATGTTTAACAAAGTTTGCTATATCAATACCATGGAATGCAAGTTTCTCTAGTGCAAGTAGTTTTTCTCCATTTGTCTTACTGAGCTGTTCCAGGCAGCAATGTAAATATCTTATAATATTTTATTTATATTCACAAGTTTGAATTCATTCTCAATGGACTCCTTTCAGCAACAGTGTACATCGCAATAAGTGGACTTTCTGTAAATTAGTCTTTCTGGGCACCCCACACACATGCCTGGAGCCTGTTCTGATGTGTTCTACCTAGAACATATCGGAGCAGACTCGCCTAAACGAGTCTGCTGGAGCACTCCAGGTAAAATGTTCCAGCAGCCTTGACGTCATGTATATTCAGTGTCCCCGCATTTCAAAATGGCAGTGGGGGTGCTTTAACTAAGGATCATCAAACAAGCTTTAGTCAGAGAGCCCCCACCACCATTTTGAAGTGTAGGATGCTGAATACGCAAGCTGCTGCGGGAGTTTTAATTAGAGCTGCTCTAATTAAAACACTGTCCCCCGAAACACGTGTGAAGACATCCTCGAGGCACAGGAAAAATAGTACACCCATCTGCACTATTCCTAAATAGCACAGCTGGTTTATTCAGTGTTGCTTATAAAAGGCTATGTCTTTTATCAATATGAAACAGTCCTTCAGCAAATTGCTTACCTCCTGGATTGAGATTACCACTACCAGTTATGCTACACCTGTTGCTTCTCCCCTTATAAACAAATACATGATCCAAGCAAACACATGGTCTATAAGGGTAATACCATGCAACCCTAACACAGAAGTGACTAAAGCAACATAAACCATTCTGATGCTGAATGGAAAGCCAAATTCATTCCATTATTCTGAGCCTTATTTGAAAATAAGATAAAATGGTCTATTCTGTATGGGTCTTCTGCAGTTGTAACTTTTCTCCAAAACAAAAACAAAATAATTGTGTCAGCATCATCCCAAGGAAAATGAAAGTGCTATGCTCTTAGCATCAGTTCCCAACTGCAATACAACTGAAAGCTCTGCAATCTTGTAGACTCAATGAAGGTTTCAATCATCTAATGAGATGAGGTCATCTCTGTGTGGTTTCACAGTACAGTCTCAATGGCAGCCTATTATGTCAGTCCCCTGGCAGGCTGAAGTATCAATCACAACACTAATCAGTTTATTATTCACCATAGAACTAAACTACTGCAGAACAAAGAAGAAAAAACAAAAAGGATAGAGACAAGGGATTACAGTCCATTTCTAAAATAAATTCACAAGAGAGCTCATAAGATTTTAAATTCAGTAATATTAGTACAGAAAAAAATTCTAAGTCATACTATCAAAGGAGGAACTTGAAGTTATATTCACATTGAGCTACTTAGTAGATTTCACATTTTATTAATCCATTCTCTATCTTAACCATGTAATATGCAAACACCTACCTATATACCTATAGAATCTTAAATTAATAGATTTCAATTTACATTATCTTTAGAATGTATATATGATTTATAATACGCAGATCTAAAAGTTGTTAAATTACAGTTTGAAGTCTCTATATACTTATGCTTCTTCATGAATGTCCATAGACATCAGCAAAAAGGTCACACAGCGCTGGCTATCTTAGTATCATCAACATTAAACATGTTATAGTTACTAATTTTACTAATCTGTCAAATCAAAACATGCACATGTTCTCATCTCACAATATTAAAATGTTTAAATACACTTTAAATCAGCTCATTTTTTAAGAACAAGACTGTCTTGAACATAGGCGGGGGGCTGGACTCGATGATCTTCCGAGGTCCCTTCCAGCCCTGATGTCTATGAAATCTATGAATACAAAAAACAGGGCTATAAATAGCAAACCCTGTACATATTAAATATATGATAGTCTTAAGAGATCTTAAAATAACTGTAAGCTTAAAGGAAAGGATTTTACTTGCCAAGTCCAGAAGTTGTCTGTCTATTCAATCAACACAGAAGCTGCATCTCGGGTACTTTAAAAGATTTATCCTTTCCATATATCCAAAGGGCAAGGTAGTACTATCGCCATCATTTTAAAGGTGCTGAACTGAAATTGGGAGATTAAAATGACTTGTCCAAAATAACATAAAATTTATCACCAAGAATCTAAGGCAGATTCCTGAACCCTGCGCTACTGCCTTAACTAAAAGATCAGCTTCCTCGCCTTTCCAGAAGCACTTGAAAAGATCACTAATCCCAGGGGGTTTATGAGTTTTCATTCACTATGCTGCTGAAAGGTTCACTCAACTGCTGAAAAATTCAAGCATAGGTTCAGGTTTGGAGATATAAAAATGTTTTTATAAAGCATGTATTTTTAATACTGCACTCATTTTTCCAGATTTGGGTCTGTGAAAGTGTCCCCCTGTAGCCCCAAGACAAAAGCTTTTTCAATGCACCTTTGTTGCTGAGGTTTCAATGCCTTTTCTGAGCCAAGCATAAATTAGTTATTTTTTCCAGGAGAAAAGATGAGATGGATAGAGGTCAGGACAGTACAGCTGAAATCAGTAGCTTTCTAATGTGCTTAAGAATGAAATAGGTCATCTCATCTGAAACTGAAAAGCCTGAAAACAGTGACAACAAAAAATAAAAGAAATTCAACAGATTTGGACCTTACTGCACAAGATAAGCCCATTTTGCTGGGCCAAGCAGTTCCAAATTTCTCCTAAAGAGTACCTCAAACCACAGCCATGAAGTTAAATTAAAAAATGAATGGATAAGGAGAGGAAAAAAAAACATCAACTTCCAATGACAAATTCAAATGGTTTTTCTCTAAGTTAAACTGCTTTGGAGATCTCTGACTTGGCTTGGATTGTACCAGCCAAGACCTGACTCTGGACCTTTGCCTTACTGAAAAATCCTCCCATTATAAAACATACCCTGACCAAAAAGGTAGTTTTGTGGCATCTGACATTTCAGCTAAAAGACATCATTTTGAAAAACTGATGAGATTATCCTCTGGACTTTTACACCAATATAACTACTTAATTCAATGCAAATCAAGTGCTAAGCATTTATTTAGGTTTTCTATGGATTTTCAACTCGAGCATCACTATCCCCAGATGGGAAAACTGAGGCCCTGAAACAATTTAGCCACATAGCAGAAAGGTGGCAAACCTGGGAACAGAATGCAAAAGGGGATAAAACTGTCACAGAAAGACTACTAGGGTGGAATCATTAGTCTGCAGAGAGCCTCAAGATATGATTCCTTTTACTAATCGGTTACCAGCCTTGATAAACCAAATACTAGACAGTTAATATATAAACACTCAAGATCTTGGCAGCTAATACGTTATTTACTTGCAAGCATTAAGAAATATGTACGTGAGTCAAGACAACGGGCAAGGTTTGTACATAAAGGCTATAGGGCTGGCCACTCAGGCCTTTCTGCTCTAAAGAACAGGATCTCCACCCTGGTAGAATGACCACCAGTGGTTTGATGAGCCTTTTTTCACTGGCCCCAAAGGTCACCAGAATAAGAGACGAAGGTGGAGCTTCTCTAAGGGGAGACTGGTAGGTGCTTAACAAGTAGCCTCTCTTCTAAAGCAGTCATAATGAAAAAATTCTACTATACTACAGAAAACCAAAATGCGTCTTAATAGATGTTTTGGTGCCTCTAAAATGAGTTAACAATTAAAAGAGAAACACTGGCCTGGGACTCCAGAGACCCAATTTCTATTTTCACATTTGCCAGGTCATCTTGGACAACTCGGCCATTTCATGCCTCAGCTTTCCCATTGGTAAAATGGGGAAAATTATACCCGACTCCTTTCTAAAGAACTTCGAAATCTACTCCTGCAGTGTCGTAAAGTAGCTAATTACTATTATTATTACATTATGACCATTTCGTATGGATACTCTAAGGTCAATCTCACAGTAATAACTGAGAGGTAGAGAACAGAATGTCAGTAATTTTGGAATTGTTTGGAATGGAAACAGGCCCTAACCAACTATGAACATGTAATCATATTTTCCCTACCCCCTGTAACTCTGCCAATTTTGTATTTCTTTCTTTTCTTTTTTTTTTTAAGGGGACAGCAAGTCACCTTTATCCCTTGCCAAATTTCACATGTGCTCTTTAAAGCGTGAAAATGCTAGGACTTCTCAATGAAACTGTGCTAAAGATTTAATATGGCCAAAACAACATATTTTTCTCCTAAAGTTTTAGGAAGGAGTTGATCACTTGCTGAATCTCTGGGGGGGGGGGAGTATGCTTGAGGCTTCAGCACAATCAATTAACATTTGGCTAAAATATATGTAAGTAAATGCAGCTTTGTAATGGAAAATGTTAAGCAATTTTAACTATAGAACATGCTGCTGGCTTCATCCTGTAGCCTTCATTTTATCATGCTAAAAACACCATAGAAACTTCAATAAAAATAACTATAAATGTTAGATTTGAATTATTTTTCTAAAGTGATTTAATATTGGGGGCCTCTGTAGAAGGACATGTCCCACTTTCCAATAAATAGCCTGGCTTTACAATACAAACTAAATTCTTCTAAAGCATCTGATAATATTAAGAACTGTTTACAGAAAATTCCCGTGTTGTTTTTAAAGATATTTCTTTGGTTATGTTTGTTCTGTGCTAACCAGGTGATGGCACTCGAGGCAGTCTATTACAAGACTTTTTATAGGGTCTTGCCTGTGTGGCATGTTTTGCATGCCTCAAATTTTTCCTTAGGTTAAAGGAATTATAAGTCTCTGCAGCAGTTATGGATGTTTTTAAGTGTGCCTCCCTTCATTTCTAGCTGCAGAGTACAAACTTGTATTTACCTTCTGTGATCCAGCTGCCTATACTACCAACTGCTTCCCAAATAACCTTTTTTTTGTTATTTATATATTAGCAAACACAAACATTCAGAATGTTAATTGCATTACGTTCTAGCCACGTTTAGTGAGCAAAAAATCACGTCGATTTGCAACCCACTGCATGTTTCACCAATAGATTTCTATACAAGCTCAATGGTTGCTTTTAGTTATAAAAAGACAACCCAGACTAGACTATGTTTAGTGCTGTAAAGTAAAAACGATTTATTAAGTTCTTTATTGCTATTCCATTTGACAGAACATTCTTAGTGCTTCAGAGTTTCAAAGAATACAAATGTTAGTATCTTTTACTAAGCATTTTAGTTTCATGTGTAGGAAAACGTAGAAGAAAATAGAAAATAATTTTAATACCAAGATGTATTCATTTCATTGTATGCTTTTTTGCCGCTAATTAGAGCTTTCCTCACATATGGATACTGACTTATCCGTCAGCAAATTTCAAAGAAACATTTTTCTTATTAGCCAAAACTAAGTGATGTTTTCATGCAGATCTTGAATTTATTATTTCCTTCTGGAATTTTCATAGTGCCAACAATGTGGTAGGCACTTCCCAGATATGTAAAAAGTCAGGATTCTTCTCAAAGACCTTACTTTTGAGGTATGTAACATACAAATGAAGTAAAGGAGAAGCAACAATTAAAAAAAAAAATCACCGTGTATGACAATGAAGTACATACAGCATGCTCAGTAAGTTCTGTGATGTTAATATTGCACTGAGGAAGGAATCAGTTTGTAGGAAGGATTTGCCAAGTGACAATTGAAAAGGATGAATTTCAAGATCAGCACATAAAAATCTTATTTCAATTACCAGTTTAATCAAAAAACAAAAGAAACAAATCATTTTCTGTTGCAAAAATATGCCCTTTCTGCCTGTTAGAACTTGTGGAGTGCACATTTTTCCAATCAGTACAATGTAATAGACTGAAATGTTGAAAGGGGATTGTAAGGAACACCTACCCACCCGACTCCATTACACCGAGACAGACTGATTGAGATTATGGTGGTGTGTGAAACAGCACCCTTCCGTTTCGACTTGAGTTTCAAGGTTTCAATGGAAGAGTGGTTCATTTTGAATTTCATTTTGATTAGAAACAGCTGTTCTGTTTTGCTTTGTCGAAACAGCAACGCTGTTTCAATGTTTCGCCCATTCACTATAATGGGGAAGCTCAAAACAGCCTCCCTCATCTGGCAGGCAGATGGGGGCCCGCAACTCTGGGAGGGCTGTGGGGCTGTGTCAGTCCTCCTGGGGTGGCGAGCCCCAATCTGCCTGCCAGATGAGGGAGAGAAGCCGGGTGCTGCCGCCTGGGACCAGGGAGCTGGGAAAGGGAACTGAGCCTGATTGCTCAGTTCCCCTTCCCAGCGCTACAATTGGGCTAGAGATAGGAATTCAGCCCAGCTAGCTAAGTTCCCATCCCCAGCCCAATCATAGTGCTGGGGAGGGGAACTGGGCTCAGTTCCCCTCCCCTGCACTGTGATCGGCTTCCCGCAGCCTGGCCACGGGAGGCAGGGAGAGCCAGGGCTGTCCTCCCAACTGAGCCACATGAGGCTGCGGAGCCCCCAAAGCGCAGCCCTGGTTCTCCCCCCCATCTCCCACCACCTGGTTGCTTCAAAACTCGAAATGTTTTGACAGTTTTAAAACGTTTTGACTATTCTCGTTTTGTTTTGAGGCTGTTTCGAAGCCCTTTGTTTCAATTTGATTTCGCTGTTTTGAGCTCGACATGAGTTGAAACAGTGTCGAATCGAAACAGCTGGCAAAATTTCACACAGCCCTAGTGTTTACACCCTTAGACCAGTTACAGAACAGGAAAAAGTTTTGGGCATTTGCTCCTGTAACAATCAAATCTGTTATATGAATTGTGGGGAAAAGGTGGGAGATGAATCTAGATTTATGCATTAGGAGACTCCCTGGGGAAAATGAAGGAGCTCCTCTGGCTAGTACTTCACTTGTGGGATTTACAGGTTATGCAGCTCAGAACCACAAATATCACTCACAAATATCAGTGAGTGTAGCTTACAGCACCACCAAGACCACACCTGCAGAATGGCATATCTCAGCCTTCCTCTTCAGTTCTTGTCTAGAATTAAGGGGACAGGAAAGAAACCTATGTAAACAGCAATGGATAAAGAGAAGGTATCGGTCAATAAAAGCAACAGAACAGCAGCTCAGTACAAGGAACCCACATAGCCTTCACTAATACTATGTCCAGAGGTTCCTACTCCTTCGGAATGGCAAGCAACAAGCAATTGTTATCAGCATAAAATGCTAATAAACTCCAGGGTCCCGCCTAACAAAGAGCTGACACAAGCCTTTAGAGACACCACAGCTCTAGCAAATGGACCTTAGACTTGGGCTACTGGCCTTACCATAATAACTTTCAAAGCTTTGTACTTCACCGCCAGATCTCAAAACAAAGAGCCATATCTCCTTTGGACTCCCCTCTGCCCCCAAATTCAGTTAAATATCGTTATATCCATGCTATAAAAGTATTTCTGACACTGCACGGTGATTGATCTATGCCACATAGATATGAGTCTTAAATATCTTGTACAGTCCACAAGCACAAGAGAGCACAATACTGCACAATTCAATAAAGGACAGAGTGTGATAAGAGACAGATAACTGGAATGCTTCACAGAATAGATGAGGTTTTAGAAGCACGTGAAAGGACATGGGAACAGAACTTTCTATTCCTGGCACAGGAGGCAGCATGGAAGAAGGGAACTGAGTAGGAGGCAAAAATAAGTAGCCTTGAAAGCAGCTTTTATGAGATGCTTTCACATCATCAAGCAGAACACATTCAATACCTCGTTTGTGATGAAAGATGACTGCACTACAGAATTATTGGGCTGGATCACCAGGTGTGCCAGAGCAGTACTCAGCATGCCTGCTGCCCTCTACCATCTGTGATTACCGGAGCACAGTCTGTTCTGGAATACCAACCAATGGTGGGCAGGTGTGGGATGGCAGCACAGTGCTGGGCATGCCAGCTGAGGGTTCTCCTACTGTTCAGGGATGCTTCAGCAGATGTCTTGAGGCAGGTTTAAGTCCAATTTTTGCCTCTCTGTCCCTCAACTACGTAGCGACCTGTGCTGTAAGACTTTAGGGACCTCATGCAATTAAACACTAACCCAGAAGTTATGGAAAATTGTTTTTGATTCACAATTCTGTCTAACAAATAAAAGTCCCAACCCCTTCTTTGTGCAGTCTCACTTACCTTGGATCATGCACACACTTACCAGATTAGGCCTGAGAAAGGAAACAAAAACAATCTTTGACCATGCACTAAGTAATTACAGCTGGCTGCATGTGTGCATGTGCACACATGCTTAAAGGATAAAGGGACAGGGAGAACCACAGTTTTGTGCCTTCAAGGGTAATGCCTTGTTTTTTTTGTCATGATGGTTTGGAAAATTATCACCATCCCAGATGTTGGCAAACATCAGAGATCACAGGCGGGAGTAGATAGTTTACAGCTGAAGTTATTTCTGGTTTTAGATTAAGCCTGGAATTTTTCTATAGAGGCTATGAAATCAAAGTCCTGGAATTCCAAGTCTTTCAACATTACAAATGTTCATTTGATTTTCCAGTCAATTCAAGTGCTGTCTTTGAGGCAAAATACTTTTACTATAGTATTTTTAGACTTCCTGCAATCAACTGCCCTCCCCATATTGCTCCGCATGACCCACACATTGTAGGAATTAGTCATTTTTGCCATCATATTCTCTAATCAGTTTTTTAAATTTTCAAAACTGGGGGTTTCTTTTTACAAAACATCTAAAGTCAAATTTACTAACTCTAGAAAACAAAAGGAAAGCCTCCTGCCATCAAGTTCCAAATCTGGGCTAGTTTCATTCATAAGAAAAGATGCTATCTTCCTTGAAGGAGACACATACCATCACAATGGCACACATTGATTAAACCTGTTATTGGCATATTCTGTTTTTAAGTTAAGTTATAACTGCTATCAGTACATTTTGCTGCTGTGATCTGAGAGAGAGGGGAAATTACGGTGGCTATTCCTGGTGTTGGCTTCTGGATGTGATCCTCTCACTAACCCACAAAAGGCTGAGGGACGCTGTCTCCACCATGTGGAAATACAGAGAGGATTAAAGGGCCTGATACAAAGTTTACTTGTGAGTTTGCAAGAAGAATTGTTTGGAGTTCTAGGCATCAAATAGCAACTTGCCTCCTGCTTGTGTGGAATGGGATACAATCCTTCTCAGTTTTGAAATAATAAGGGTAATGGTCTTCCTCGGACTAAGTGGTTAAAAGCATCGTTATCTGATGAACGGCTAGTTAGAATGAAGTAACTGTGTCAGCATGGGCAGACTAAGTACCACTGTAACCATCCTGAAGCTGAACCAGGAATCTTTTTGTGAACTCTAGGCTTCTGTTTGTCCCTGAATTTATTCTACGTATTCTTTTTCTCCAGTTAGAGTGTTACTGAAAGGACTGAACTCAAGGCTGGACATCCTGAGTTGGATTATGCTAAAGATTTTTGCTTGCCAACTTGCATTATGAGGACAGCACTGAGGTGGTGAGTACCAGAGAAAAGGCAGAGTACGCTTACACAGCAAGCAGTCCTGTGCCTTGCCTCAGTCTGGATGGACTCAACCTGGAAGATGAGCAAAGACCATTTCTCTTCAACAAATGGTCACACAGGGGACCGCAAAGGATATTCACAGAATCTGGAATCTTATGTATGGGATATCGGGGACACTCGACTCCTGAAGCCCTACAAAGTATTTGAGAAGCCTTTATATTTTCAATTAGGGCGGTCCAAGTTCAGAGAGACTGAGGGATGTGCACTGCATGGGCTAAATGCCACGTGGGCCACTTGCTACGCTGGTAGCACAAACACACACACACACACACCAACGTGCTGTGCTGTACTATACAGGCACCCCCCACAATGCATTTTGACATATGAGTGCACCCCTGCCACTCCACCCCACCCCACCCCAGGCCGAACCTGGAGGAAGGGAGCCTGGAGACTGTGGGGGCGGCAACAGCCAGAGCAGTGGGAGGAAGTTGAAAGGGAGGCTAGCACCTGGGTGGGAGACCATGGGCCATAAATTAACTTCTCACAGCCCACGAGTTGGACAGTCCTGTTTTAAATGAATATTTAATTCTGTAGCACACAAACCAAGCGCACAATTCCATTACTACTTCCTAAGGTGTGAACAGACACAAATTAGACTGAGCTAAAATTGGGGGCAGGAGAGAAGGACGTACTACCCATCAATTTGTCTGCTTTAACTCTTTGGCGTGTCTGCTCCACTCCACTTATGTCCATAAGGTGACTAGACTGGCACAACTGCTAAGTTGCTACAGTTCAGCTTCCACTTTCTGCAGGCTAGAGCAACGTACTTACCATGGATGATACAGGGTAAGTCCCCCCCAACTTCACTTCAACATTATTTTTGTCTGAAACAAGTTCATTCTAGTGAGAGATCAGTAACTCTAGACTTAAAAACAGGCTAAACAAATCAGGAGTTGAATGCTACAGATGTTAGAGTCACCGAGACCTTTTTCTGTAGTTTTATTATTGGAGAGTAGGGCACATGTTCTCCAGAGGCGGAATAACTGATTTTAAAGGGGAATGGGTACATCTCCGCCATTTGGGTTTTTGAATCTCCCTCCCTCTCAGTGTCTGTGCAGCACACCTCACAGACACTAAGAGGAGAATCTCCCAAAACAGGTTTCACAATTGAGAATAGTCGTATATGCTAGAGAAACTCAAACAATTCAAAGTACAGTAATCTTATACGCAGAAGTTCACCAGAACAGGAAAATCCTTTTTTCCTCTTGCCTATGGTATTACCATTCTTTTCACATAAAACACCAGGACTTTTTTATGAACTGTTTTCTAAAGGCAAGACATCTTCAAAAGTAAAATACCAACAAGAAAAATGGTTAGCTGGATAATAAAGGTAGAATTCTGTTTCATGTAAGAACATTTATTACTATAGTTTTGAACTTAAATGTACTATAAGTTAGTTAGGAAGCCAAACGGTCTAGAAAACTAGTCATAAAATATGAGCTCATCAACTCCATAGCAACGATTCAAATACAGCCAGAACTAGCAGCTATCAGAAGTTTCTGCGGTCTAACAACTGCTCCTCCACTAATGTGAACTTAGGTGGTGGTCTCAGTTCAGTTCTAAAGGAATGTGCATCCACATCATCTTACACTTGCTCCTTCTTTTCTACACTTAAACTATGCAAAGGAACTCTGCAAACTATACAGAGACTCAGAGTTGGAAGGAGCCATCTAGTCCAGTGATTCTCAACCTTTTTAGACTCAAGGCACCCCTCAAAAATAACAGCTCTTAGTTTTCACCTATTTTTTTTTTTTTTTTTTACTACAAAGCAATTTTGTTACAAAAAACTTGGACAGACCACAACAAGGCATACTGTTTATGACGCTCTGAATTCCTATTTGAAATCTCTGGGTTTCTTTTATGAGTCATGTTGGCATACCTAACAGTACTAACACCCTGTGGCACCCTTGAAAAAATCTCAGTGCACACTGGTTGATAATCACTTATGTAGTCTAACCCTTTGAACAGATGCAGCAAGTCCCATTTCTAAACTGCACCAGGCAGATACCCACCCAGCCTGTTCCTGAAAATCTCCAATGAAGGAGACTCCACAACTTCCCCAAGCAGCTTGCTCCACAGTCTTACTCTACTTACAGTTAAGAAGTTTATCCTCCATCTGCTTTGCTGCAATTGAAACCTCAGGTCCTGCCCTCTGAGGCAAGGAAGAACAGTTATTTTCCCTCTTCCTCATGGCAGCCTTTCAAATATTTGAAAATTGCCATCATGTCTCTTGATCTTCTGTTTCTGCAGACTAAACATAACCTAGTTCTCTCAACTTTTCCTTATACAGTGTATATTCCCTTTATCATCTTTGTCACTTTTTTTTGTATCCTCTCTGGTTTTTCTGCATCGGTGGTTCTCAACTGGAATGCTGCAAGACCCCTCCAGGGATGTCACAGCAACCAGATAAAAGTGCCCTGAGCAATAGAAAGGGCTGCAGCATGCATCTCATTAGGGTTAGCTGATAAGCCTAAAGCAGAAGAGTCAGTTTGCCCTGCAGCCGTTCCCCATCCCGCACCCCCATCATGCTCCTCCTGGCAAAAGAGGTATGAGGGACAGTTCCATATGCCCGTGGTCCCTGTTTTTGGGAGAGGCCATGCAGGGTCAGACCAAGAAGGGTAACAATGCAAGCTGGCTTTCCTGCCTATTTTAGACTTGACAGAAAACCCTAATGGGGCAGGAGACAAAGCTGGCTGTTCACAAGGTACAAAGCACTTTTATCTGGCAGCACTGACAGCAGCTGAACCAGTTGAGAACCACTGAGAGACATTAAGGCAGCACCAACAGTGTTCTCAACTGGGGGATACTGACAAATTCAAAAAAGTTTGGGAGGGTGCCATAACTCTAAAGAAGTTGAAAGTCACTGCTCTACACCCTTCTTAAAAAATGGTGCCCAGAATAGGTCACCGTTCTCCAGCTGAAGACTAACCTGCCCAAATAAAGTGGTGTTAACACCTCCCACATCTCACATATGCCGCAGCAAAAACTCAGCATGCTTCCTTTTTGGCACTCTTGTTGCCAAGCCATTTATCGCCCATTCCATACATGTACACTTGCTTTCACTCCTGTGTCACACTTTACACCTGTCTTTGTTGAACTGCATTTTGTTGTCTGTACTCTGAAGCTCTCTAATACCTTGAGATCTTTTTGAATTGTAATCCTGTCTACAATACTTGCTGAGTATGCAGAAGACAGAATATAATCTAGTTTACTAGTTTTTCCTATAGCTGGGCTGGGATTGCAGTATTAACAACAATAAAACATTCCCTTTTTGGCAAAAAATACGACACAAAAGTAGTCAATATGTGGATCAAGAAGGTGCCAAACCAAACAGTATTCAACTAACTTCTGCTTTACATAAGCAGAAACGAGGAGAAGCTTAGTCAGAACATACATATTACACAGAAAAATTATAAAGAAAAATGTTTTCCATAATTTCTGTTATTAATGAAATAGGCAGCTATCATAAGGCCTACCATTCTGAAAAACAGTGCCTAACTGAAACAAACTGATGACCAATGAAGATGGCAAGGCTAGTGCTGAAGTCAGAAGGACTGGGTATATTTGTGATAAAGCTAAAAGAGTATTTGCAATACTCCTAGATTTATGGATCTAACAGAAGAAGTGTTCACATACCCACACATGGTCTCTCTTTCTAAATCTCTGCCTCTATCACACAAGAGTTAACTATTCTATTCTATTACTCCAAGAACAAGCTCCCCAGCCACAAAACAACCATCAGAGGAACAACACCAACACCTTACAACATTCCAACCTCAGACTTGATAAAACTGAAAGCAGCAACCATCCCACAAACATTATCAATCTCTCCACACACACGCTTACCAAAACTGAAAATCTGTCCTTTCTAAAGGCCTAAATTTCTGTCCAGAAAAATACCCTAATAAAATACTTCAGCCCAGCCCCTGGCTTCTTTACTTTTCATTCCATTCAGGAAGAGCACACACCAACTGCTGAAACTTCCTTAGCCTAACAAAGGGTATTTGAACCCGAAAGCTTGCTTAATAATGTTTTCCAACTATTTAAGTTGGTCTAATAAAAGATATCAGATTCACCCAAAGAACCTTGTCTGTCTATCACACATGCACACACAAAAGCAACTTTACCCTATCTGGAGAGAGACATTCATATGCTGGTGACAGTAGCTATGCAAGCTGACAGGGAGAACAAGCTGTGGAAACCTCCTGACATTCCCTGGCTCTCTCGTTGCTTCATTGCTTCAGATTTAACTTTTCCTTTTTAAACATTCAGAGCTTTGAAAAGAACTAATTGCTAGAGATTTATTCATACACTATGTTATAACACGAGTCGAGAAATGTTTTTTCCACTGCCATTTTCCTTTTAAATTAAGATGCCCCTGCAGAAGAAATCTGAATGGTATTTGATATGCATTACATACATATCTTCGTAAAGAAATAAGTGTATTTGCTATTTAAAATCTACATTTTAGATTAGTCTACAGCTGTACACTCATGACTTTAAATGGGCTGTTCTACTAACTTAGAGTTTTTCTATGGAATTTGCAAATATATATGTTTTTAAAGAAAACAGTTGCATGCAATTTTAAACCCGAGAGAGAGTGAATCAAACACCTGCCATGAAACTAGTCTAACTCAGATAGGGGTCTGTAAAGCTACCAATATGCACACACTGGGTGCATCTACATGTGCAATTAATGTGACACAATAAACTTCAACACACTTTGCACCACAGTTTATTGCTCCCAGGCGCAGGATCCTCACATACACATGGGGGCCACAGAATATTGAACCAGGTCGGAGCAGCCCCAGATGGCAGACGGCCTGGGAGATCAGCCTGCCAGCCCGGGGCTGCTTCAACCCAGCTCAACATGCTGCAGAGGGGCTGGGGGGGGGAGCCATGGGGCTAGCTAGCAGGCAGCCCCCACACTGAAGCACCCTTGTGCCCCAGCCAGTCCCATCAGCATCTACACATGCATTGCTGCACGCTGTGTAATACCACTGTAAGACAGTACTTGTGTTTACAAGTACTAACCTATGGAGGAGTTAATTAGTTGCCTGCAGCCTAACACAGATGCACGTGTAGACCCTGAAACTTTACTGAGGCGCTAATTAGGCAGCTCAGCAGTACAAGTCTCATGCAGATGCGCCCACTATGTAGTGACTAGCCATTTACCATATCTGCAGATATTTAAACTGTATAACTAAACATAAAAATGCTTGTAACTACTTGCAGGACTGAGGTTTTGCTCCTATGCAATTAGTTCAATGGATTTCAATAGGCAGACAGTGAAGAGAGGTGCTACATCTTTAGTGAGGTTTATGGTGCTGAATCATACTGATACAGGGCACATTGGCTAGGGACGGAAGTTGCACATAAACCGGTTTAAGTGATCAGAAACTGGTTTAAACCTGTAACAGAGCATAAGTACAGGGCATATAAATCAGTTTCAAAATGGCCAAAACCAGTTTGAGATAAACTTGACTGAATGTAGTATCGGACTTAGGCGATTAAGGTCAACCCAATTTATGGAACCTGTGTCACAGACCCCTTCCTAGTTTAAGTTAAATCACAGTCATCCAGCGTCCCAGCATGCTCTGAAGCCCTGGGCTGGGCTGTCTATTCCAGCCAAGCAGGGTTAGCCACACCCCTCTCCTCCATAGCCAGAGCACTATATCACTGCTCTGGCTGGCTGAGAAAGGGGTGGGGGTGCGAAACCCTGCTTTGGAGTGCTCAAGGTGTCCCCAGCCCCCCACCCCCTTCACTGCTCCAACAGCAGAAGCAGGGGCCGGACCAGACCCCCTGGTAACCTTAGGGGAAGCAGAGATTTATTCCCCCATTGCAGGGGGGGAGGGCGCATGGGCATCAATAAGCTCTACTTGTGCGCTTGGGGCTGTGCACCCAGGCCCAAGGTGGCGAGATGCCAGTAGACTGAGGGAAGGGCGGGTGTTTAATCCCCACATTGCAGACAACAGCAGCAGAGGCACCAACATGGTACCCTGACCCGAGTCCCTCTGAGGAGTGATAAGCCAGCCGCGGGGAGGGGGATGTGACCTGGCTTTGGGGGGGTGAGGGGAGAGCCAAGGATAGTTGTGGAACCTGACTCACTGCTGCCTCCTGCTGCAGTAGCGTGGCCCAGGCTGGGGCAGCCCCAGGGGGCAGTGCCCACTGCCTCCTGTCCCATGCAGGGGCCACAGGTTGCAGGTGGGCTGGAGCTGTAGCACAACTCCCGCCCTCCTCCCCGCAGAGGTGAAGCGAACTTACGCAGCGGGCAGAGGTGACACACCTGTCGCTTGCCACCTGCTCATGGTGGCACTAGGAGCTCAAGACATGCTGCTGCAGGCCAGGGACATGGGCAGTGGTGAAGGGAGGCAATGGACTGCCATCCCAGCCCAGCTGTACAGCCCAGGAGTGCAGCCCAATCCAGCACAGCCCAGTTCCACCCCAGGGCCCAGGGGCATAGGCAGCGAGTGTCCCGTGGCAGCCTGCCCCAAGCACCCAGTGCCTCACCTCTGCCTGCTGCGATGGTTCGCTCCGCCACCAGCAGGACCTAACCAGTCCTGCCGCCCGGCCCCGCAGCTCAGGGGTGTGTGCAGTGACAGGCCTGCGGTAGCCAGCCCCTGCTCCTCTCCCATTAGCGGTGGTAGAACAAACTGTCACAGCAGGTGGAGGTGAGGCAGCTGTCACCTGTTGCCTGCTTGCAGTGATGCCAGGCACTCGGGGCAGACTAGTCACTACCTACATCCCATGGGATAGGGCCAGACTGGTCTGAGTTGCACACCTGGGCCACAGGGCTGGTCTAGGCCAGGCCGCAATCCTGAGCTGCGGGGCTGGGCCACACCAGATTGGGCTGTAGCAGTCCATTGCCTCCCCCCACCGCTGCCCATGTCCTTGGCCTGCAGAAGCCCACCCCAAGCTCCCAGCACCACTACGAGCAGGCGGCAGGTGACTGGTGCTTCACCTCCACCCTCCACAATAGTTCACTCCACCACCACCACTGGGAGAGGGAGGGGGGCACGGAGCCATGCTGCAGCTGCAACCCACTTGCAAACCGCAGCCCCCCTACATGGGGCTAGAGGCAGCATGCACTGACGCCTGTCCCCTGAGGCCACCCCAGCCCAGGCCGCTCTACTGCAGCAGAAGGCAGCAGTGAATTAGACTCCTTAAGTAGCCCTAACAACCCCCACCCTGTAGCCAGGTCACATCCCCCCTCTCCACCCCTTCCCCACAGCTGGCTGGCTACTCCTCAGAGGGACTCGACACAGGGCGCTGTGTCGGTGCCCCTACCACTGCTGCCTGCAATGGGAGGATTATAAACTCCCCTGCTTCCCCTCAGGCTACTGGCATCTGGCCACCACAGCCCTGGTCTCAGGTGCACAAGTGGAACCCATCAGTGCCTGCACCACCCCCCCCCCCCGCCACGGGGGGGGGGGGGATTAAACCCTCGCTTCTCCTCAGGCTACCTGGGTTTGGCCCCATCCCTGCTCCTCCTGCCAGCCAACATGTGAGCAGGGTAGTGGGGGGCTGGGAACCCCTAGCAGTGGCTGCTTCCCCTCTCCCCCTCCAGGCAAACCCCAGCTGGGGTCCCTGCAGGTCAGGGTGGGGGTTTAAACCTCTCCCCAATCATACGCAGGCCTACCAGGGTCTGGCCATGCCCCTTCTCAACTTAGTTTCCTTTCAGCCCAGGACTCGCTCTAGCACCCACAGCTTCTGGCCTGAGCCACTGCAGGCATGTGCCTGCATTTCTGCAGTCAAAAGTGAATGTCTATTCACTTGCAAATTGGTTCAATCTACACAAGTTAGACTATCCTGCAAAAATTGAATTAATTCAGGCTCTGGCTTTTTGAATGTCTGTCCCTAGCCATTGGCTAAGCATATTTTCTAACTCTGACTATACCAATGACTTGAAAAATGTAGTAGTAGAATTCAACTTGCAAAATGTTCTTTGGTATACAATGCTAGCTCTTACTGTTAATCACGTGAAGAGATATCTAAAAACGAAGTATTTATTGGAGAACACACTGCTTCACAGTTACTTCTACAACACTGATGAAGAGAAGGAAGAAAAAAGGAAAACTCCTACAGGGTATTAACTTGAGGTCAAAGTTGTATAAATAGCTGCAAAGATGCATTTTTTCTAGTTACCTATGGCAACATTTTTCTTAAATGAATTAGGAGACATTTCATTTGTAAAAGGTATCAGAGACCATTTTTCTGCCCTATTAGAAGTACTTCTAAAAATGGCAAGACCTTTCTGAAACAAGCCTTACTAACCTGTACCTAATAAAAGTGCAAAAACAAACACATCAACCAAGATTTACATCAATTCATACAGTCGTTGCTATTAATAAATAATGGAAAACCCATAAAACACTGAAAATTGAGAAGTAAGGAATCAATTAGTAAACAGCCAAAAAAAGCATGAGAAGAGTTTTTGTATTAGAAATGCAAAATTTCCCGTACATTTTTAGCACAACACAAAAAATTCCTACCAATCTATTTGAAGTATGTTTCAAAACAACTTGGGTACCCTTTTTTGCTTTTACTATTTGTATTCTTCCATAGGAAAGCATACAGCCATGAAAAAAAAGTTCTTTGAAAGAGGATCAACCTAATATTCTAAAAGTAAAATGCTAGGAGATATTAACTAATCTAGTTATTTTTTTTCCTCTTGCCACCAGTTGAAAATCTTATGAACCTTACTGTAAATCTCCAGACAACAGGATTCGAAGATGAAACTTCATTCTATGTTTGTAAACATTAATTATAATATATTAAGACAAAAAATTTACAGAGCTGGTTTTAATGTTACTATGATTCATCACCGCAGTTTAATCACTTACAGAATTTTAGAAAAAAGGTTGGTGATTGAAGTTCAAAAGAAAACATACACAAATGTAAATGTAGACACTCATGAGGTTAACGTAAGTTAATATATTTCTATTTTATATCAGTAATTGTAATGTATAATTTAACTGTGGTTAAAGAAAAAAAATCTTGGCATAAAAAAAAAATCTTGAAAACAACACACCTGCCTTTATATTATAGAGATACTCTGCTGACCTTAAATGCCAAATCTGTTGAACAAGACTTTCATCAATGAAACAGTGTTACTTAATGGTTTAATGGAGACAGACCATTAGCTTACAAAACAGCGTCGGTCTGTCTAACCAGAAAGCAAGCAAAATTATCCCGGTGGGATAAAACGGAGGCTGGTGGGGAAAGAAGAGAGGAAACATCAAGTACATAAGCAGGACTGTGACATATTGAAGAAAGCAAGGCAAAAGAAGAAAACATACCTTTAATCTGAACTAGCTTTCTCCATATCGCAAAATCACATCATCACACTGTTCATTAGAGAGTGGTCTTCACAGAAGCTACACACAGCACAAACTGGCCTACATCCAAGTTAGTGACTTCAACTGCTCCATATTAATACAGTGCAGAAGCAATGCACAGGGGACAAAGATAGAAAATGGAGTATATCAGATAGCCTGGTCAAGCATCCCACTGCTAAAAAGATAATGAAGCTGCAGCACAGAAACCCAAGAAAACACATAGAATGGATCAGCACCAGTACCTCATTTAGCATACTAGTCAATGTTAAAAGACTATCAAGGAAAAAGTTCTCTTCTCTTACACTTATGAACACTGACAAGTATACAGCAAGATGTTATCCTATCTTAAGAAGAGTAGCACCAAAAGGCACAATCTAGTCACAGTAAGAATCTCAAGATATACTGAACTGAGTCATTACCATCTTCCTAATAATACAGCTGACAAACTTTAAAATTAAGAAAAATTAAAATGATCATTTTTAAAAGGTGGAATACAACACACTATTTGAAAAGTTTCTGAAAATGATAGTGAGTAAGTTTCTTGCAGGAACTCTCTTGTGCATTCGGCACTATTTCCTAATACATTAGCTGTTCATTCAAAAATATTAAAAGGTCAAATTTGCATTGATAGCCTTGCCAAGAACTTTTCAAGAAAGAAGGAAGGGAGACAGAAGCAGACAAGACCAAAAATAATTTCTATATTTACATAAAAGATAAAAATCAATGAGCATTGTAAACACATCTTAAAAAATAAGATAGGACAACACTAACTAACCAAATTATTTTTTTCCAATTAATTTTAAAACACAAACAACCAACACAGTAAAAAAAAAAAAAAAAAAAAAAAGTCTCTCCTATATAGTTTGGGAAGTCATATTTTCCCAAATCAATATAATCTGCCAAAACAAATTTTCCAAACCCTAATACTTCCTCACATGCAAAGACGGAGAATATGCTTTCATTAAGGACAACCCGTAAGAAATGTTATTCCTTTTTTTCAGCATATAAATTACACAGAACTATACATCCCACTTTTTAACAAATTCAAGCAGTGCCTAGTCTTAACTCTGACACTACTGCTGTTAGATGACCTCAGAACATACACGTTAAAGTACTGTGCTAAGTCATCCAGACAAATGAAAACAATAAGTATGATTTCTTATCTGCAGACCTTGTAACACGCTATCCAGAGGTGGGCAATTATTTCGGGCAGAGGGCTGCTTACCAAGTTTTGGCAAGCCACTGAGGGCCACATTTCCCTCTCCGGCACAGGGAAGCAGGAACAGCCCCATGGTCCCAGGCCAGAAACCTCTGCTAGGCAGGGGTTTCTGGTTGGGGGAGGGCTGGGCAAGCCTTGCTGCTGGGTCCTGCCACCAGTTTCCTCTGGGCCCTACTGCCCCTGGCTCCTGTCATCTTTGACAGTCAGCTAGGAGCAAATAAATATTTATCTTCTAAATTTTTTAGGGGCCCTGTGAGCTAGATAGAATGGCCCCCGGGTCGTATTTTACCCATCCCTATGTTATACTGTGCACTGCAAAAATGGTGATCAGCTTAGTGCTAGTTTGCAGTCACACCTTCAACTTGAGCAGCACATCTGTGGGGAATGACCCCACCTTAATGGAACAGGAGCTAAAATGTGCAGATCAAGAGATAATCCTGCCCTGGAGTGGGGTAACTTCGAGCTGCACAACGAATACTTTAAGCCACTTAAAAGTGGTAAAATACAGACAATCCAGGGGTTAAGAGCTCCAGGATCTACTCAGAATTAATGTACAGCAAGGCCCTATATTACTTCCCAAACTACTGAGTCAGAGTGAATTTATTATGCTGTCTCTTTGTCAGAAGAAAGTACACCCATGTTATGTGACTGACATAAAGCAAAAATTGAAAAGCTTAAGAACATTTTTTATTTTCCTCCTAAACAAGACCATGTGACATTAAAAGTTCTAAACCTCCATTCTGGTTTCCCCACTTCTCCAGATAAGGAGTAAACCACGCAGTCTGCTGTATCCAGAATAGCTCAGGCCTGCCAATGAACCTGTGCAGCTTTGATAACTGGAACATTAAGGATAATTCCTGCATCTATCCCTTCCCAGTCTGTGCTTTTTTATCTTCCTGTGTAAAGGATTGGGAAGCATGCTGCCTCTTCCACATTGCTACTAAGATGGGGGTTCCTGGCACAGGGATATATCCTGTTACCTGGCCCTTAGCTCTATAAAGAACTGCTATGTGCTAGAAAGTGCAGCTGAAATTCCCTGCAGCAACGTAACTGGGGGGGAATCCAGCAGGGTACCAGCCCCAGGCACCAACTTAGTAGAGATGTCAGAATGTCACTCTCACCCCAGGAGAGTCAAGGATCCAAATCATCAGAAGACCAGTGCTACCAATGTGGTAGCAGCTGGATGCACAGGCACTGTACTGCTGATGTAGGAGCAACAACAGGGGCATGCAGGCCATTCCATGGCAGCAGCAGCTGGGAACTGTTTTTTGAGTCCCTGGAATAGGTAAGACACCCCACCCCGCCCCAAACACACATACACCCAACATGCCTTGTTCTTGGTACTCCCTCCCCTCTAGCACTCCGCTTTCCCCACCTTTCCCACACCGTTTGTCCAGGGCACAAATCCAGCTTTTCATTGCCTCTGGTTCCTCCAGCGAATAGATTGAGGACATTTACTGTAATTTTCAGCTATCCATTTAAAAGCTGAATCAACTGAATGAACTTAAGACTAGAAAACTAAAGCTATGGTTTAATCAGCAAGCTTCACTCCAGTTTTTTAAAAGATCAGATTTTTAAAGGGCAAATTTAACAGTCAATTGCTACATTATGAGTAAGATAAAAAGCGAAATTGCACCCCAAATAACTACTACTTTGTGACAGTTCCATGATTTTATAATATTCTTACACTAGTCTGGAGCTCTTTGGATGGGGGCAGGTGGAAACTGGTGAGCTTCCCTTTGGCAGAAGGATATAATTTGAAAACCATTTTTCTTATTCCTTAAGCTTAAATGATTCCATCAGCCCCTCCCCACCAGGTGCAGGCTCATTTCTGAAGCTTGCCACCAAGACCTCCCCTCAAGCACACAGTCACAAGCCAAATGTTCTTTAAACCAATAGAAATTTCACATTCACAAAGCAGCAGGAGACACCAGACAACAGTATGAAGTGGGTCACAGCCATCAAGCTAAGAGAATCCATTCCAAGAGGGTTAGAGGTAGGAAGTGGTAAGAGGTAATCCAGTTAAAAAGAAAGAGTCATTATTGCACAAAAAGTCCAAAAAGAGTCAGCCAGTGCAGGAGTGATCTGTGTTCCTGCTGTAGAGGACAGAACACATCTGAGCAGTGAAATAAGCCACCACCTGAAAAGAGGATCATTTTAACTAGAGTCTAGAACAGCCATTCCCAATGTGTGGTATGGGTACCAGCAGTGGTACACAGATGACTTGTCAGTGGTAAGCATTAACAGATTCATTATAATTACTTTATACGACAAAAATGTGCTGGTGGTACTTAAGGTTGTATTGTTTTAAATTGGTGCTGCGCAATCTGTCAGTTTGGGAACCGCGGGTCTAGAAGGAAGAGGAGGAATTTGGGAACAAACTGCATTGGCATCGCCTTTTCAATCCTAAACTATTTTTGATGACTGGAAAGGCAGCATCAACTGAGGACATGTAATCAACTTCTCAGTATACATGGAGGCTCCTCAGTACAGGTACAGAGGACTACATATCCAGATTATCATGTGTGTCAGTCTATTGAGTGGATTTCAGATTGAGAATTCTCCTATTTTTAACTGAGATTCCCCCAATCTAACTCTGGTTTGGATTTTGCCCAAGAGAATATATGTTGTGATAGACAGTGAAATATCTCAGAGGGGGTCATAGTGCTGTTACTTTAAAGAAAGTCATCCATAGAGGCCTGAAAAGCCTTACTTCAGCCTTGCATTTTGTAACTGTAATTCAGTGTCTAATGCTTTTTTGCTGAAATCCTAAACAACACTGACAGTAAAGTTCCACAACTTAAAGTTGGGGATTGATTCACTGCAGGACAATGATTAATGCCAATGGATAAAGAAGGCCTAGTTTGTTGCCTATATTGGATTCATTGTTAGATTCTCCAGCTCCAGTTGCTATCATATACAGTTAATGCCAAACCCCAATAACTGGAATAAGTCTGCCATGGGATCCTACAAAACTCCAGTGCGCAGTCAGCAATGGAGGAAACCGGTTCAATAAGGACAAGTGCAAAGTCCTGCACTTAGCACAGAACAATCCCATGCACCAGTACAGGCTGGGGGCGGACTGGCTAAGCAGCAGCTCTGCAGAAAAAGACCTGGAGGTTACAGTGGACAATAAGCTGAGCCAAGTGTGCCCTTGTTGTGAAGAAGGCTACCAGCATACTGGGGTTCATTAGTAAGAGTGTTGCCAGCAGATCGAGGGAAGTGATTATTCCCCGCTATATGCTACTGATAAGGTCACATCTGGAGTAGTGTGTCCAGCTTTGGGCTATCCACTACAGAAAGGATATAGACACACTGGAGAAAGTCCATCAGAGGGCAATGAAAATGGTTAGGGACTTGGGGCACAAAACTTATGAGAAGCTGAAAAAAACAGGGCTTATTTAGTCTGGAGAAGAGAAGACTAAGACGGGATTTGATAACAGCTGTCAGCTACCTAAAAGGGGGGGATCCTAAGAGGATGGAGCCAGTTGGTTTTCAGTAGTGGCAGGTAACAGAATAGTCTCAAGTTGCAGCAAGGTAAATTTAAGTTAGATGTAAGGAAAACCTCTCTCACAAGGAGTGTAGTAAAGCACTGGAACAGGTTACCCAGAGAGATTGTGGAAACTCCATCCTTGGAGGTTTTTAAGACCTGGGTAGACAAAGCCTTGGATGGGATGATATAGTTGGGGATGGTCCTATTTTGAGACGGAGGGGTTGGACTAGATGACCTCCTGAGATCCCTTCCAACCCTCATTTTCTAGGATTCCTTAAAACCTCCACTTTCTCAAATACTTCAGTCTGTCCCAAAATGCAAAATTTCTTTGACAGACGACAAGTTGGAACAGTAAAAGGAGTGGAAGAAGAGAATGCTAATTCTATGTACCCTCTCCCTCCCCCCATACACCCTACCCCATAATGCTGAGAGTAAACCTATAAAAATGCCAATCTGGCGTCCTATACTACAGCCTAATATATGTGTGAAATAAAAAAGGGAATAATTTCCCAAGAGAGATGAATCTCTTCCAAAAAATGATATTGCAGAGAGCAGAAGAGGATGCACGTGTGTGCTCTCTTCCAAATATACTGAGAGACTGAGGAA